>NC_132792.1:54097177-54397177 GCF_048418805.1 Vulpes vulpes | reverse complement strand
TCTTCTGATTCACAGCTGGTAGAATAATGCAGTAGGTGCAGGGTGTGTGGGTGGGGAGGAGAGAAAGCAACATTATAGTAGAAGTTAAGACCTGATTCTCTTCTTGATTTTGTTATCAATTAACATTCACAAAATATATTGGCTGACCAGTGTTTGGCAATAAATATGACAGAGTCCCTTGTTTTCATAAAAACTCAGAATAGTGGCTCAAGCCACTTGTGTTCTTTTGTGTAGCCTGGAGGAAGCAAAGGTGATCAAGGGGTCACATTTGACCTGAGCCATGGAAGGGGAGTCAGGACAATGTGAACAAAGGTACAGAGACAAAACAAACAAATAAACAAACAACACAATAATAATGAAAACCAAAACACAAGTGCAGTCTGTTCTGAGAAAGCACTTAAAAAGTTCAGTGTAACCCACTTAGAATCTGAGGGACAGGTTAGATTGTCAGTGGAAATCACGTGGAGAAGGATCTAAATGCATTTAAGGGTTAGCCCTAATTCCACAGGCCTTGTGAAGCTATTAATGATCTTGCTGCTACTGCTGCAGAGCAAAACCGGGGCAAGAGCAGGACACTTAGAGAAAAATCACATTCTCAGTCTGATGATCCTGGAGACAAAACTGACCCAATGATTTTGTGCCGTATTACATTAGCAAGTAAAAGGAAGTGCTCTGAACTTAATAAGCACTAGAAGGAGTCATCCTAACACACCAAGCCCCTTCATCATCTTTAGTAGTCGTGGGCTAGAAGTATCTGAATAAGGCTCTCAACATAAATGCTGACAATTGAGTTGGGAAAAGACAAGTACTTGGGGTTAAACTCCTATTCTATCCTTTAGTAGATCAGTGGTGAGCAAATAGGGTGTGGCCAAGGATTAGAAGAGAACTGCTTTGATTTATGGGAAATTTTACCCACTCACCCAGCCCTCACCAGGGCCTGAGGACCTGCCCTGATTCTGTTTTTCCATTTAATGTTAAAAATACCACTCTTGGGAGCTTAATTTCTTAACAGATGGGACATTTTTTTCAAATGTTTACATTTGAAATGTTTACAAAACTTTACAATGTTTAGCAGAGTTACTATTGAATTGCCAAATACGTAGATTTTACTGTAATGTTACAATACATTTTATTGTTACACTGGTCCCCAAACACTAGCAAAAAATATTCTCATTAACTGCTATTACCTTCATCAAACATATAACCTCTCGGCAGGGCTCTAGCTCCCTAGGCAAGCCCATTATCAGCCCCCGCACTTCAAGCAAGTGCATAAGCACCAGCTGTCAACGGTGCTTTCAATCCAGCTGTCAACCCAGGTGTGGTAGGCTCAGCGCTGTGCTATGATGTTAATGATGGATTAATTAAGGCTGTGTGTGTGTGCATGCAATGGAATCTGGTGAGCAGTTTGTGCTCTGCTTTTGGCTGGGGTCCTATGGTAGTCTTCAGTGTATTCCTTGGGGGCTTCCTCTCTACTTGCCAACAGGTCTGTACACTCCGCTTCAAAAGCAAACAATCAGCTTATTTGAATTAAAAACAAAGAACTCCATGACTAATTCACCAAAGCTCATGCTCTTGACAGAGAAAGAACAGCACTTATTTGACAGATCAGAAAGGGAGGTGGCGGTGTTCTTTTCCTCCTTACTTTTGCAGAATAGACTAAGCTATAGAAGGGTACGTTGCTTATGCTTCATAAACCAAAGACATGTTTTGATATTCTTAGCTCATAAGATAATGGGATTTTGCATTATTTAAATATTTTCTATAAACATTTTTTGGGGTGTGTATTTTTGCTGATAACTATTGGCTTTTAGACTTGTTCCCAGCGGCCCTCCCCCCCCCATATGAGTTGCCCCTTTATTATTGGTTAAACTCCTTCTCTCCAGATTATATGTACACCTTTCAGCTACAGTTTTAAACTACCATTGCTCATGTTGCTCACTAGTAGTGTATTATCTGTTAACACATTGTTTAGGACTTGGGGACCTATTACCCAGGGACTCAAATGCTTTGATCCCAGAGTATACTCCATTGTATCTTGGATGAAAATTTCAGGCTTTTCCTTTTTTTGATGGAATAATAGCAATGTTAACAACAACTACAATAACCATTACAATTCATTGAACACCTATTATGTGCAGGATTTTAAATATGTACATAATCTCCTATTCTCCTTATTAATCCAATTCATAGAAGAAGTTGAAGTTTAGAGAGAGTAAATAATTTGCCCAGAGTTCTATAGCTCATAATAAGGAATGTAATGCATTTGGAGAAGATAAATATTGAAGAAACATTAGGAATTTTTTAGGGACAAAAAGGAGAAGCCACGAGGAAACAAAACAAGGATGTGGACAACCCACACCCTTACAGGAACAATGACTTTTAGGAAACAAAAAACTTGTAGTCGCAGCACACATATTTTGAGTCGGGAGGTGGGATGTGGGAGTATTGAGACATGGCATTGTAAGGAGAGTGAAGTTGACTTTATTCTCCTTACAAAGAGGAATTGGTGAAAGGGCACAATCAGTTTAGTTTTTAGAAGATAATGGCAATATGGAGGATGCATTAAAGTCAGTGTCTGGCAAGAGAATACCATTAAGAAGTTGTACCATTGAGGTATACTCCGTACTGGGTGCCGAAAGCAAAGCACAAAGTGAGCAATGTATACTCATTGCACTAGGATTTGCTCTAAGAAGCTGCTAGTCATGTCAGACATCTGGACATACAGTATTACCATTGAATAATAATAATAATAATAATAATAATAATAATAATTGCTAGCATCTGAGCAACTAGCGTATGCCAGATACTACTTTGAGTTTTTTATAGGTGTTCATTCATTTAGTCTTCACAGGAAGCCCCGTGAAGTACACACAATGAAGTAGTGGAACAGGTGATGACTTCATAGAGAGTGGCCTCCAAATTTGCTATTTTGACAACAGAATAAGGTAGATATTTTATTTTATTTCATTTTAGTAATTAGTTACTTTAGTTTACCATCCAGTAACACTTAAAATGCAAATTTAGATCTTATATCTATCATTGTCAACAAGGTGTCATATTTTGTCTGGGAACTCTCTGAAAAGGTATAGAATTCTGTAAACTGCATTTTTAGGGAGAGGCTTAACATTCATGGAATGATAATTAGATCATATTATATCTGGATATAAAAGAGATATTTTATACACTACCTTACAAGTTCTCACCAGAAAAATAAATTCTGAATGGCTTGAACGTGCACTACTGTCAAGTGGATTTAAAACAGAGTGAAGAGACCCTAAGCAAAGGGTAATGATAGCAATAATAATGATAAATGGCAATGCATTGGGTTAGGATCAGGGTGCACAGTTGGCTGCTTTTATTTAAGATGTCTTGGTAATGTTAAAGCTGCAAAAAGCATTAATAAATGAGTATGTAGTGCTGTAATCTGAAATTGTTTTGCAGATATCTTCGTTCTTCCTCAATGTAATTATATATTGCTATTATTATTTAATTAAAGATAAAAAACCACATCAATTAAGCTACATGATATCTCAAGTATCACAAATATTTCAAGAAATATCATTGGTTGTTTATTGTTATACAAGCCAGGACCATTTAATGGCCAAAGTGAACAAATTCTTAGTTTTCAAGTGAAGAAAGAAGAAAAATGCAAATTAACTGGACTTTCAGCCAGTGATAGTAATTTTTTGCACATTTTTGTCATTGGAACTTTCCAGAGTCACAAGTACTTAAACCCCCAACCTATGTTAACCGGCTTGCATATAATTTAAAATAGTAATAACAGATAGATGAAAGTGAATTTAAAAGCAAAGATGTATTCATTTTTAGAAAAGAAGATTGACTATAAAATAATACCAATGTGTATATGCAAATTGTCCTAGCTATGACTTCATAATTTGTAATGGTATTCAGCTTGACAATGTTTACACTTGTTAATGACTTCCTTTATGAGTGATAATTGATCTACTTCATTATCATATTAAATCCTTGATCATATGCCATTAGGTTTGATGTAATAAATGATCTGTGTGATTTTTAGTGTAATGAACTAATTAGACTAATTAAAATCAATATGTGTGCCAATATTATACTTTGAATCCAAATGCTCTTTCTTACTGTGCTGGCTTAAAATCAGCAACTCAGTAAAAAGGATCTAATGCTGATTTATGAGCACTTGAGGAACATGAGGCAGAATAAATTGCTTGTGGTGGTAGAGACAGCATTAGTGAAGTATAAGATACTAAGTGCATTGTAAGGTCAGCAATAAGAGTGTACTTACACATGTAGTTATATGGCACCTTAAACCTCCTCTTAATATATCAGAGCATTTCAGCAAAATTATTTAGTTTAAATGCCAGTACGATTACTCTGCACTTGTTCATAAATAACATTGCAAAAATACAAGCATCCCGATTAGGTAATTAGTCAAATATCTAATGAAGATATACATATTTAGTTTGAAATATGTTTTTCAACAATTGATTTATTTTCATTTAGAGTGAAGGAAATGCATTCTAAAGCAGAGGTTAAGTAAAAATCAATGTGTAACTCTACAATCTTAAATCATCTATTATTCATTCAGAAATCTATAGAAATTATAAATGATAACTTTAGAGAATCTATAGGTAAATTCTTCAAAATTTGGCTCTATGTCACTTCTTTGAGGAATTATTTCCTGTTCTCAACACTATAATATGTCCCTCACTTAAATGCTAACCCAAATATCTTTCTTTCTTCTTTTTTCTTTATTTACTAAGTTTTTAATTTTATGATTGATTGATTAATGATGAATAAATTTCTGGACTGTAAACTCCGTAAGAATGGGACTATATCTCTGAATCTTCCCTAAGTAGGTCTAACACAGAGCTTACTCATGAAAAGCAAATATGTTTCTTTAATTTTCTTTTAAAAATCTGTAAGTTTATTTGGTATTTCTAAATCTGAGTAAATTTTAGATTATTTTAATGGAAGCTAAATATCATACCCCATTATTCAATAGACACCTGCAATTATTTTTTAGTTTTTTATTTTATTATTTTTTAGATCACATAGCACATTTTCTCCTCAGAATTTATCACACGCCTGCCATGTTTGTTTCCTTTGAGAACCGGTAGAAGTTGAAAATACACAAGGAAGCTGAATTGGAATGTGAAATTTGGGACTTATTCATTTTATGTCAGATCAACAGTTACTCACTTTTTCCCATTTACTTGATTTACTTGATATAAGGGTTTATAGCTCTCACCAGTAAATGGAACCAGTATGTAATATCTTTGGATATTTTCCTTAAAGACTTTCCTACTAGATTTGTTTTACCTGTGTCTCTGATGATCTTAATATACGTAGGCATTTAATGTAAAAGTTGCACGTTGGGAATAATGTTTAGTGATTTGACTGTGAAGCAACATAAAAGAGACTCTCAAGGCATTTTCTCCAACCCATTTAGAGCCTGTTTCTCGTATTTCTTTTTCCTTCACATTTCCCATGGCTTCCACTCATCATTTGTTCATTCATTCATTCATTCATTCATTCTTCTAAAAACAAATGTATTTATCGAAATTTAATACAAGGTACTATTTTGGTTCTCTGATAAAGAATATAGGGCTCCCAGTTCAAAGCTCTTTCTCATCTAGGAAGAAAGATATGTACATAAGTGGTTCCAATCTAAAATGTGTATATAAAAAATGTATATGTAATAAATCTTTGAGAGTCTCAAATAAATTGCAAGTAAAACTCAAAAAGGGGTCAATGACTTCTAGCAGGGTAATTTGGGAAGGCTTTGTAATGGAGGTAGCATTCAACTGAACTTTGATGACTGGGAATAATTTTGCCAGGCTGGGATAAGAAGTGACTGAGCTAGAGAGAATGAAAAGCATAACAATCTGCCTATTCTAAGATGAGGTGAGCTGTTATAATCCAGACTGATTAGATGGATGGAGGCGATAGTTTAAATTAGCACAAATATGAATTATAGATTATTCCTTTCTATTGCTTTCAAATACCTGAAATAATTGGGAATTTCATGAATTGGTAACCAATAGAGATTCTAAGTAATTTTTTGTAAATGAAATATAAGTGGAAGTAATATTATAGGTGGTTGAGAATTTCTAACTTATAATGAGAATCTTAAGGAACACTGATTTCAAGCCATGGATTCTAATATTTTATCACATAAGAAAAATGCAGTTCACTAGATTTCCTTGGAGTTGGAAGGTAGGGAAAATGGTATTGACAGATACATTAAAAGGAGACTTGTAAGGAGTGCCCTTAAATCTTAGGCAAAACCTCAATATCTAACATAGGCAAGCATGGATCTCCTCTCATTGAAACTAAGACCAATCCATTCTCTTGTCTTGCTTCATATTTCCAGAGTTTAAAGGCTACTTACTTTTCTGCTCAACTCAGGAGGAAAAAACTTGTACAGGTTGGACTATGCTGATATGTGGAATTAGCTCAGAGCACTGGTAGCTCCAGGTAACTACTCAAACATGCTTATTATTATTGTTGTTGCTGTTATGTTTACATGGAGGTCCAGGAGAAGACTGATTACTCAGTTGTGACAGTGTTGGGTCTCGTGATTTTAAGCAAATAGCTTTGACTTTCAAAGTCTCAGCAACATATTTAAAATGGAGGTTTTTAGCTAAGCTGAGAGCTTCCCTGTCACCCCAGTTATATTGTTCTATGAATCCACTAGCAATAGTAATATTTTAACCCTTAGGAAATATTCACTTTTTAAAAAAAAAACAGCATTTTTAAGAGAATAATCCTCTAGTGGAATTAAAACAATATGATATATTGAAACAATGTATTCATGAAATAAAATATAAATGACATTTGGGGATTTGTGTAATACATTGTGTAATAATGTTTTGTGTAGGGAGACTGCTATGTAGATAAGGTCTGCCTAGAATCTTCTTATAGTCAGAGCTAATGTTCTTAACTGCATTCTTCGCTATTTAATGTTAATAAATAACCCACACCAGTTTCCTAAATTTCTTCTTCTCCTGTCCTTGTGTGTCTGTATCTGTTTCTATCTTTGTATCTGTTTGTCTCTTGCCCTTCTGTCTCTCAACAGATAACTAGGCTGGAGGGCAGAGGTTGGGTAAGCAAGATGCTTTACTTTACCTGACAATACTTTAAAACATTTTTCTAATTAGGCATACCTTTCAATCCAAATGTGTTTATTCTGATAGAGAATTTATCACTTATTTGCATTACTAAGTCTTCAAGGAAAAGAAGCTACATTATTTGTGTTTAACTACTTAATGTCTCTGCTATGATTTTTTTTCCACAATTGTTTACTAAATGTCCCTGGTTTGTTTTTCCAGGCTGTCCAGAAATCTTTGACTTTTAATTGTGGTTGCTGAGAAAAAATAGAATGGCTGGGTATTTTGCTTCAGGGCCAGTCTCTGTCATTCGATTCCAATAAATGAAAATAGGCTTAATTAACAAAACAGCAGTAAATACTGTCATTGTATGATTATGGACTTTTGTGTTTATTCCTTGCCATGTGGTGGGTCAGAGGTAGGCTGTGTGTAGATGTTAAACTGGAAAAACCATTGCACTTAGGTCATGAATTGACCTAAGTCTTAGCCCTGCTAATTATTAGTTGTGTGATCCAGAGCAGCTCATTGAAAAGTGAAGATGATAGCATCTTCCATGGTATAGCATTTTAGGGATGATGTAAAATACTATATGTAAAAGCAATGTATAAACTCCAAAACACTATAGAAACTTAATATTTTATTATTAATTCTTGTGACTAATAAATTTCATTTGCATATTTAAGCCTTGAACAAAATACATGTTTTATATTGATAAAACATAGAGGATGAAAGTTGAAAATTATAATCTGTGTACCAATGAGTATAAATAATAAAAATAAACTCTTTTCTGGGGGATCGCTGGGTGGCTCAGCGGTTTAGTGCCTGCCTTCGGCCCAGGGCGTGATTCTGGAGTCCCGGGGTTGAGGCCCACATCAGGCTCCCTGCATGGAGGCTGCTTCTCTCTCTGCTTGTGTCTCTGCCTCTCTCTCTCTCTGTATCTCTCATGAATGAATGAATGAATAAATAAATAAATGAATAAATAAATAAATAAATAAATAAACAAATAAATAAATAAATCTTAAAAAAAAAGTCTTTTCTGTAAAAGAGCATCGAATAATGGAAAAAGCCAAAATAGAGGTTCCAGAAATAATATATTTTATCTTCGTTTGGACTGAGGTTGAAAAATATGACTTGATTTTGCTATATGTTTATGAGTTTAAAAATGTTCAACCCTCTAATATCTAATGACTTCTATGTTCAAAGTAACATTTTATTAGCTTTTAAATTAATGGCATGAAACAGACAATTATATATTTTTCTAGAAAATCAAATATATATGCAGAGAGAAAAACAGAGAGGGAGAGAGTGTGATTAAATGTATTCAACACTCTAATAGAGATGATAAAATTATACAATTTCATTTATACCTGCATTAATTTTGAATGGGCAACTGTTGTTTTTACTTTTTGTCCAATAAAAATATTCAAAAGGAGTTTAGCCATACCAATAATTTCAATACAATATATCTTACGTTTTAGTATTGGAATTTCTATGGAAGTCAAGGAAAACTTTAATAGTATATATTGTGGATCTTTAACAGGTCATTCTAAACTCAAAATGTATCTGGAATTGAGATATTTTCCAGTTGAACACATACACTGAATTCAGATGCTACTGAATTTAGTTGCATCTTAGTTTTAATATATTACTTTCCAAGAGACATTTTACAAAAAGAATTCAAACCATGAGCATTTTATTGTTTTGGTAAAAGTACAGTTTGCATATTTTAGAATCAGATTTATTTATGTATTTATGTGTTTATTATTTTATTTATTTATTTATTCCAGAGAGAGAGCACACGAGAAAGGGAGAAGGATACAGGGCTCTATCTCAGGACCCTGTGATCATGATCTGAGCTGAAACCAAGACTCAGACACAAGAGTCAAACCATGAAACACCCAGGCACCCTGGGAGTAGATTTATTTTTGATTGGTTTTTATATTTATTTTAGTTCATAGACATCTTTCTTGTTTTCTTTTGTATGCTAAGTAATATGTTGTGAATTTTTGAGACACACTGATTTTCATTTATATCAATAGTCATGCAACTTTCAAGAGCTTTTCTTGATGACCCTATGCAGGACCTGATCATTACTTTTTGTGTCCAATGGTACTTCATCCTATCTCTATTCTAACAGTTATGAATAATTTCTATACTGTATACATGACTGTATCTTCATAGTATATTCCAAGTTTCTTGAGGGCAGAGATGTATCTTATTTTCCTCACTATTCATGGTATCTCGATTTGGGCCTGATATTTGGTAGTTGGTCCAACAACGGTTTTGGAATAAAATAATGAAATAGGGAATAATCTTTAAAAGATTTCATGTATTGCTGTTAGAAAAACATTACTAGCTGAAGAAAGAATTCCAGCTTTCCAAAAACACATGCCTGACAAATATCAAATTCTTCATGTGTGTTAGCAACAAACTCTTTTCATGTATTGACTCTCATGTATCTAAATACAACATGCCACCTGATATTTTCATGTATAAAAGTTACTGCATATGTGTAACATATATTTCCCAGGATTGTTTGATGAAAATCCTAAAGAATTGAAGCATTGAAGAAAAATTTAGCTAAGAAAGTATTTTATAAACTTCCAAATGCTATAGAAATGTAGTACTTAATAGAAGAAATTAGTAGAAGTAATAGCAGTGAGTTATCACTGTTATTATTTTAGGTTATTCTACTGAGATGTACAACACTCGCTCATATCAGCCAGGCTTCTTATCACCATTCACAATATCATATTTATTATTAGTTTCATATCTGGAATACCTACTCATTCTCTTGCTGATAATGAAGTTTGCATAAAATCCTTTTGTGGAATTTGTTAGCACTGACTTCACAGGGTATTGGTCATCTTTGTCACTATTGTGTTTGACATATAGAACCCATGTTTGTCCTTTTTCTGATAGTAACAACCTAAAAATTTGTTTCAGTGTTATTGGAATTATAAAGTTGCACTGCATGTACCTACCTTGGGCGTGTGAACCAAAGTAGGCCATTTCTTCTTTTTTAATTATTTATTTATTATTTAAATTCAATTTGCCAACATATGGCATAACATCCAGTGTTCATCCCACCAAGTGCCCTCCTCAGTGCTCATCACCCAGCTACCCCATCCCTCCACCGACCTCCCTTTCTGCAACCCTTTGTTTGTTTCCCCGATTTGAGCTGATTCATCTTAGTGTCTTAGATTGGCCCCCTAGTTCTCTAAATTGTGTGCTTTCTAATTTAGTTCTTTAGCTTTTTAAAAATCTTTTTGATGTACCAGGAACCTTTTCTGATAAATCTCTTGGTATAAGTTAATTTGGTTATAGGATGATAGAAAACCTTAACTGTATCTGTTAGTATTATGACTATTTTTACCTAATTAAAGGGAATGTAATTTTTAACTCCTTTTGAATACTCAACAGGCTTTCCCATTGCGTTCTCTTTTGTATGTATGTGTACTTATGTAATGCTGAGTGAATAATTTATCAATAAATGATGACTGATTCAAGTAGAAATAGCAGGAACATGAACTTTACATTTTATGGCACATTTCCTGTGGCATTTAAATTATAATATCCACCTGCATTCACACTGTTAAAGAGAATGACTCAAAGTAGCATAATTGAGAGGAAATTACTTTCACACTTCCACACTTTCCATGTTTAATAACAATCAGACATAGAATTGTTGTTTCCTAAAGTCAAAATAACTATTAGAGGTTTATGATCCAGTTCTCTTGAGTTTAGAAATGACTTAAATTTCCAACTAATAACATCACTATTTCTTTTTTGGGGGTCACAAAATCAACATAATATTTAGGTCAGATTTCTGAAGCTATCTTCTGATCAAAATGGTATCCAGTTGTGATTTCATTGTCTAGTTAGATTGTATTTTAGTTTTTGATATTTTCATGGAGAGTGTTCTCTTATCTTTTTTTTTTTTTTTTTTTTTGGCTATTACCTATGTGTATATGAGGATAAAAGTAAACATAAATTATCACCTCATAAATTATGTTAATAAATTATGAACAGAAAAGATACCAGGAAAAACAGAAATTTCATTTCTATGTATGAATTCCAAAAACAATTTGAAATTTTGCCTGAAAAATTAGGTCATATTTGGTGGCCTTTCAAATTACCTGACTTGGGAATGTTAAAAGATTTTCTTTTCTGTTTGAAAACGTGTTAAAATATGCTGCTCAACTAAAGGAGAACTTAGTGAAAAGTTCAGTGACTTCGTTTGTTGCCTGTGCCATTTTCATACTTATATTGAATTATAGCCATATTGTGTTTATTTATGTTATGATTATTAGTATCATTATTTTAAATTTGTGTCTCACTGCTTGCAGACTTCCTCTTGATTGGTACAGTGTGACAACAGGTAATAGACACAATAGCAGTAAAACAGTCATCATCACTGCTGGGATGAGAAACCCCTCCTCTTTGCTTTTTTTAACCTTCCTCAGCTGGAAAGTTTTGACATCTGCTGGTTTGGGACATGGCTGAGCAGCTGTCAGCAGTGGGGTAGCTGCTTTCAGCAGCAGTTGGCGGGATGGCAGGGTGCCAGCTTGTACCATCTGTGCGCCTGACATTTCATTCTAATTAACAGTAGGGTTAATTGTTCTGGCAGGCTCAAATGTAGTGTCTAACATTACCCCAGGGAAACATGTACAAGTGCAGGAGTGGCAGGGAGCTGGGGACAGCATCGCTAACAAACCCATCGAGGGAGAGCGGTTAACAACTACCTATGATTTTACTAGCTGGCCACATGCAATAAGGTTGAGGTATTTTTTATTCTGATGAATTATGCCAAGCCTATAATGATGGAGAAGGAATCAAGCTTAGAAAGGCTGAGACTGCTGCCTTAGGGCAATTGTGAGGGAACAATTTGCATGTTATTACTGCATATTCATACCTAATTGTGTTAGGCTTTGCTAATAGAGCAGAATGACAGTATGAAAAATCGAGCAACTGCTTTAGAGGCAACAAAGCCAATGTTTTTTTTCTTCCTACACTATGAGTGCTGAATGATCATTTAGACATTTAGTTGCTCAATATGACAAGTCTACCATTTGTTAGCTTGACATATTATAATTTATAAAGCAGTATTCTAATTTTACTTTTAGTTTATTCTTCTCATTTTATACAATATTCATGATAGCAATTTGAATGGGGATATTCATAGCTATTGTGAGTAGTTGTGATTCAAATAAAACTATATTTTGTATGAAGCATTACCATTGTTTTATGATGTATTAATTTTAATGTTTAAATAGCTTTTTCATATGTTAATACAACATAAACCAAGAGTTGATGAGAAATCCTTATTATAGTGGTGCTCATTCACATTGCTATAGTTAATGTCTCAACATTTCCATTTTATAAAGACCTATTTTTAGTGTGGCTTGGACAAAGAAATTGTCAGGTGGTACAGAGCCAAAAGTCTGCTGTTTTAGAAAAGTGACTATGTACAGATTCACTGAACTTAGTATCTGATTCTATCTTCTAAGCAGATAATATTCTTAGGAAATCTCAAGCACAGTAGTACATTTTTTATGTTAGCCCACAATGCCTTTTGAAATCTTTTTATGGAAACTCAGGGAAGACAAAGAATTGGAAAATGTAGCTTTAGAAATCTACATTTAAAAACTGGTAAGATCTATCTTCATTCTAACTTTATTTCTTTTAGATTTGTAAGGCCACACTTCCATTCCCAAGTTGTCCCAATCTGATGTTTAAATATCCATTCACTTCAAATTATAAGCCGGCTTTCATATTGTATTTGCCTGCTCTAAGAGTCCAAAAGAGTTCTTGGTCAAGTTACTGAATTGAGAAAAAAGTTTCAGTAGCTTTTCTGACTAAATAATAGTACAAAAAAGTTTTAAATTTATTTCTTGTAATTTCTATTTTTTCAATTTCTAACATAATTAGTTCATAATTTAATCTAATCTTGTATTATATGGAGTGTTCAAAGTAAGTCAAAATTTTGCCACGTGTTTTTTTTGTGTGTGTGTTTGCTGAAAACACAACTATTTTCCAAAGTATATGTGGTTAGTTAAATAATATATAGTGTAAAATCTGTCCTAACGTATTTAAATTTCAAACCATAGAATTATATAAATACTACATATTTGCAGCTTAATTATGTAGTAAAGTATTAGAGGACTATAATTCCAACACTGTATGATATGGCACAGTTAATTTATGAGACCCTAAATTTTGGCTATTGGTTGGTGATTTTATGGCTTCAGACATAGAAATTTAGCGCCCCACATATGATGTGTTCTATATTTGTATATTTCTGAATTGGAGGGTAAATAGAGACTTTTGTTAAATGTTTGAGTCATCTCTCAGCCAAGAATATACTCTTTACCCTCAGTGTGTTTTTGTCAGTTTTATGCATGTTTGTAAAAGAGTGAAGGCTAATGCATCATTTTGGAATCTTATTCTAATATATCATCTAAATTTGAGCAATTATAGAACATTTCAGTTGAAATATAAGCCTATTAAGATTTCATAGAATGTAAATCTAACTGTTGCCCCAAAGACATCATGTTGCATCAGACTGTTTTTCTTTCTACCTAACTTTTGAGGGGTGAAAAGTAGAACATTATCAAACAAAAACTAAAACTAAAACAACACCCCCCTCAAACCCTCCAGGGTATGACTAACTGTTGCCCCAAAGACATCATGTTGCATCAGACTGTTTTTCTTTCTACCTAACTTTTGAGGGGTGAAAAGTAGAACATTATCAAACAAAAACTAAAACTAAACAACACCCCCCTCAAACCCTCCAGGGTATGACTTGTATGCAACAGGGGTTCTATGCTACGGAAAAGTATATTTCTTCTGCACCATTTTCCCCTAAGCTCATACCTTTCAAATTAGACTATTTCAGGTTTGGACATTCTTTAACTTTAAGAGAGTGAGATATTTAATATATTTTTCTCTGAAAGCAAAAGAAGGTATTGAATTAGAATTATTTTTTCCATAAATTAATAAACTTCAGATATAACCTATATAGTTAAATTTTCAAAAGAAATCAACAATATAACATAGCCAACAATTTTTGAGGAGTATTATTTGTGAAGCATAGTCTCTATTTTGTGTATCTTTATCTCTGTTTTACAATTAAATTTTCTGAGTGAAAATGCATGGAGCTATTTAACTGAGGAAAGAAAACTGCCACCCTAAAACCAATATATGCACCTTATTTTGCTTTTTGAATACAATCATGACCTGGTCCCTAAAGTTTACCTCATTGTCTCATTTATTGTTATTATCAATGTCCGGAAGCTTTTCTTACTTGTTTTTGTTGCCATTTTCTTCTGGTGGCTACTCTATCACTAAAGGCTCAATACTGTTGCCTCCTTCTTTCTAGGAAATAACAATAGAATAAAAACAATGTTTCACTGAATGATTACCATGTGCCAGAAGTGATTCTAAAATTTTGTGTTTCTTTTAAGCTTCACAACAACACAATAAAGTAGGTACCTTTGCTTTTGCCATTTTTCAGAGGAGGAAGAAAGCTTAGAGGGTAGTAATGACTTGCCCATAATCAAACAGGTAGTTAGTGAGGAGTCAGAATTACTTCTGGAACAAGCTTTCTTAATCATTGGAATAGACACACTATCTAAACAGGTAAGTAAGACATAAAAAGAGGAAAGTATAAATACATGAGAAACACTTTAAGAAATATATATAATTTACCTAAAATGTTAAAATCATGTTTCGTTTATTATAGAGAGAATGGAAATTCAGAAATCGTTTGTTCAGAAACCGAGAGAAGATATAAACCAAAGCTTTATACTTTATAGTATGTCCAGATTTGGGAATTTCACAAACAAGAAAACTGGATGTATTTTTAGTGGAGGACTAGACATTGTCTAATGGTACCTACAGGGATTATTTTGTTGTAAAAGAGTGTGCACATTTGATGACTAAGCTATTTTACAACTGTAGAAACTAATATTGATGCACATGGTTTTTGCCCATGTATATACAAACATATTTTCTCCAGTAGAGAGACAAGTGTTTATTGCCTCACAAAATATAACTCCAAATGTTACATTTTATTATCAAACATTAGAAACATCACATTTTTTCATTTTATATTAACACGTTTCATATTCTTTAGTAAGTTCATTTCAATATTCTTGCCTGTACACATATATATAGTATTCTATATATAGCCTATATATGTCCATATTATATATAACACACATATTATATATATACATATGCATATGCATATACGTTGGTAAGCATTATGAGGTGAACAAACAGAAAGAAATTGAAGTGACTAAATTTAACTGAATGCCCATTGTGAGTCCAGGATTGGCTCAGCCCTTTTCATATATTAGCCATTTTAATCCCTACCATAACTCTCTGTGGTAACTACCAATTTTCCCATTTTAAATGATGAAATGAAGAAGGGAATGAATCAATAATAGCTCTGATGTCCTGTGCTTCAGCTATTAAGGAAGAAAGAAGGTCTGAATCTGTCTGACTCCACATCCCTTGTTTCTAAGATCAGGACACTATATATAAGATAACTAAAACAGCTTAAATCAATGAATAGTATAAGATTATTATCTAACCCAGGGTAGAAATGCTCTTTTACAGTGACAGGTAAATAACTGACCAAATGACTGATATGTTCATTAATAAGGGCCATTGATAATGATAGTGCTCTTGTAAAGAAATCACTAGAAAACAACTTGGATCTTCTGGAAACCAAAGACCATTCTATCATCATTGTTTTGACTGCTTCTTCAATTCCATAACAATTATCTTCTCTGTATACAACAATTTTCCAGCTAAATTTATCTGGGATTAACTATTGTATATTCTATCTAAAAAATTGATAAGGGCAACCTTATAATAGGCATAAGTAACGTGAAATTTTATTGATTGATTTTTCTTTATTTTTATTTAATTTTAAAAATTGAATTTTATTAGGAAGTACATCATGATAGATGTGTAACATAGAAGGAAGAATGGGTTATTTATTTTTTTTAAGATTTTATTTAAAAAGAGAGAAAGAGATCACACAAGAGGAGATGGGTGGGGCAGAAGGAGAGGGAGAAACAGGCTCCCCTTGATCAGGAAGCCTGATTCAGGGCTCAATCCCAGGACCCTGGGATCATGACCTGAGCCAAAAGAAGATGCTTAACTGACTAAGTGCCCCAAGAGTGGGTTTTTCTTTGATAGATCTGCATTGGAATTCTGGTTCGAACACCTGTGAACATGAACATGTTGTTTATAGATATGACCTTAATTGCTCTATCCAAAAAATTGGAATGAGAAGTACTATTTGGATTTGAGATAAAGTGAGTAAAAAAACACCCACAAATATAAATAGGACATTCAATAGGTGGCACCTACATGTGTCAGTTTGGGGTGATATATGGCCTTCAGAATGGGCATCATTGTATGATTATTTCCTTTTATTCTAAAATCTCAAGAGTTTAGCAAAATATCTTTGAGCAAAGTATGTATATATACATACATATATACATATATATATATATGATCATTCTTATTGGTGTATTAGTCAAACATTTCTGTTTTCTTTGGGAAACTATGCTTAAATTTATAGTTTCTATATATGGAAATTTAAGTCTATATAATCCTACAAAGAGACATTTATATGTATTTAAAATTAAAAATTATAGCATATACCTCTCAGTTGTCAAATATTTCCTGAATTTTGGCAATTTTTTTCTGCCAAGTTAATTTAACAGATAATATCTAATACTCACTGAATATATTTCCTATTTTGTAAGTTTTTTAGTTCTAGGAAAAAGGAAATGTCAAGAATTTGTGATTACTTTTATGCCTTCGTTAGTTATGTTTATAATGACACTTTCAGTTGGTAATAAACATTCATACAGGTGAGTCTTATTGTGAGTGCATATTTTATTTTCATTTTCAGGCTAATTGCATGCTTTTTTTTTTTGTGACTTCAGTTGAACTTGCAAAAGATTCTATCTTTTGACATTCTAAAAAAAACCCCAAAATTCTTGCTATCAAGCAGTGTATTAATTCATATTTGGTACATGGAAAGGCAAATTTAAGCAGATGTGCATTATGCCCGTGGTGTGGAATATATGGAAAGAAATGCATTTCACAAGACTCATAACATTACTAAAACTTGCAATTTGTTAATATTAAGTATTCCTGTGCTCTACAAAGAGATTATCAGAGTAAATTCCGCCCTTACCAATTAAATGTTAATTCACAAAGATATTTCTTACAATGCCAAAAATAGGATTAAATTTGGTGACTCTATGCATGAAGCTATTTGACACATTATTAATATCTTTGGTTAACTTTTTCTTTCTTTTTTTTTTTTTTTTTTGGTTAACTTTTTCATGGTATCATATAAACAATATTTTTGTTGCTGTGGTTTTCAATCTAAGGTAATCCCTCCCTGGTTCTCTAGGCCTAATCAACTTGAAGGAACAGTAAAGAGACAGGCATAATCACAAAATTAATCATTTTTGAGGTCCAACAGGCTGAAACATTGAGATTCCAGGCCTTCCAAGTCTCTCTTGTTCCCTTGATAGAATCTCAGGAGACTCACAAAGCCTCCTGGTGGATGTGAAAATTACCTTGATGTTGCTCTTTGCTTTGTAACCTGGTCACTCTAATCTGCAATCTTGTTGTCCCTGTCACTTACACTGCTGTGTCTGACTGCAATGTTGCCCTCAGGGTTGACCTTGCTGTCACTGTCCAAGTTACTCACTTTGAATTCATAGTTCCTCCTGCAATTAGCTCTTCTTCCCCTCCTCCTCCTCCTTTTCCTCCTCTACTTCCTCTTACTTCTCCTTCCTTTCCCTCACACCCACCCCTCTTCCCCTGCTGTCCTTCCTTCTACCCATATTCTCTTTCTCCTCCTCTGCCTCCTCCTCCTCTCACTCTTAATCTCCCTCCTTACTGTTTCCTCCACCTCCCTCCCACCCCCCCCAATTTCTTTATTTGTCTCTTCCTTCTCTTCACTTTCCTTTCCTATTTTTGGAAACTGGTCTTTAATGAGTGAAAGAGAAAGGCTACAATCAGGGAGTCATGTCAACTATAAAAATAAAGGTATTGAAAAAGAAAGTAATTTTATATTTTTTGAGGCATAAGTACAGTGGTGTAAATGTTTATAGCACAAACACTTTCTGCCAAAGGCCCAGGGAACAAAATTAAGTTGAGATCAATCACACAACTTCCAGAACTTTCTCATGAAAGCCACTGAATATGAAGGATAGTATGTACTGAATGAGTAACTTTGAACAGGAACTCCACAAGGATTGGTTTCCAGCTGCTCAAGGGTTTAGAGCTCAAAACAAGTGACTGCTCAGTTTGGTCTGGTTTGAGGTCGTAAGTTTAATGATGAAGTTTGAACCTCTCCCAGGTGCTGACCATTTTAATAGTAGGATGAGGCCCCAAGGTTCCAGCAGTCATCATGATGATCTCTAGACTTTCTGGTTGTCTGAAACTCATTCTTTTTGTAATCCCTGGAAGGACTCATGGAAACGATGTCTCACAAATCCTTGCATTTCATAACAGGTCATCTGAGGTTTTCATGTTTAAAGATGAGTTTGGCTTGAATATAAAATTTGTGGATCCTGTTTTATTTTCTTCCATATTTAAATTGTGTTACTCCATTGACATCTAGCATAATGTATCACTTTTGAAAAATGTAATAACAGTCTGATTTTCTTTCCTTTTAAGAGATGATCTTTTTTGCTGGGAAACAAAAAAGATCATTGAAGTGTAATACTTTTATAAGAATACATGTGGATGTTGGGCTTTTTAGGTCCATTTCCAGGTGAGTAGTTTCAGGTCTTTCTTTAATTTCTGGGAATTTTTTTTTGAGTTATGATTTTCAGCATTTTAAAAAAAAGATTTTACTTATTTATTTGACAGAGAGAAAGATAGAGAAACACAAGCAGGGGGAGCAGCAGACAGAGGGAGAGGGAAAAGCAAGCTCCCCAAGGAGCAGGGAGCCCAATGTGAGGGGAGGGGGTCATGGGATCATGACCTGAGCTGAAGGCAGATGTTAACTGAGTCACTCAGGCACCCTGATTTTCAGCATTTTAAATATTCTGTTGCTGTAGGTTTTCTTTTTGGAGATCATTATATGTCTACTGAATTTTCATAATTTATCTTCCATATTTATGATTATATCTCAAATCCTTTTTTTTTTTAGATTTATTTCAGAGAGCAAATCCTTATTGTTACATCTTCATTTCCTTTGCTTTTAAACATTTTTCTCAAATCCTCATTGTTACATCTTCATTTCCTTTGCTTTTTAACATTTTTCTCCTTCCCATCTTTTACTTTTCTGAAGGCATCATTTATTGTGCGTATTTGCTATTTTATTTCATTTTATTTATTTCATTTCATTCATTTATTTTTTAATCTCTGAGGTAATATATTCTTTTACTTTCAATTCTGTCCTAAATGCTGTCATACGTATTTTTCTATCTTCCTATTTTACAAACATCTTATTTCTGAGGTTTTCTAGCTAATTATATGTATTTATTGTTTATATATTTCTTATTTTTTAAAGCTCACTTTGGAATGTTAAATTATAGTTTTTAGTTTTATTGTAGGCATGACTTATTGGCTGACTTTCAGTTTTTATAGTAGGGGCATTTTAATTATTTTATTATTTACAAATGAAAATTGGGAATCTACACAATGATTTTGTCTTGTCCATTTTTTAAATAGAATGAGTACATGGATGGACTTTCAGAAAGGGGAGTTGAGTTATGATCCCCTTTCTAGTTCATGGCTCCAGAGCTTCCTTTTCACAAAATGATAATAATATATGGCCTTTTATTTTCTGGGAATTTCTCATTGTTCTATTTTGCTTAAAGCAAGGCTGTGTATCTCTTCTGTATTTCCTTCCCATATATTGAAATTTTTAGTATTTACTATTTCTAGTTATGTTCTAAACATGAGCAAAATGTGGTTTTATTTGTTCCTTATATGGATTTGTTTTTGAACTAAGTATAAAATCCATACATTTCTGCATAAATGTGCTTTAGCAAAATTTATAGTATTACCAAAAAAAGATCATCTTACCTTTGCACTTTTAAACTAAATTTATATTAGCATTCATAATAATTTTGCATGTTTAAGCTGCAACATAATGAACTTCTAACATCTGTGGAATTATTTCATAAATTGGTTGACAACAATCAAATCAATTTTGGAAATAACATAATTTTATTTGAAACAATTAATAACACATATACAAATAGGAACATAAACTGTGAAGTTATTTTAATACTGAATCCAACATGTTAACAGCTATTGCTTACTTTTTCAATTGAGCATAAGAAAGCTTGTCTTTGAAAATGAGTAAACTTAATTTAAAAGAACAATTAGTTGATCTAAATGAAAAGTCATGCATGACAGGGAAGTATGAAAATGCACTTCTTTTCTCCCTCTGCCTGTGTCTCTGCCTCTTTCTCTCTCTCCTCTCTGTGTTGCTCATGAATAAATAAATAAAACTTAAAAAAAATTTAAAAAAAAGGGGGGCAGCCTGGGTGGCTCAAGGGTTTAGCACCACCTTCAGCCCAGGGCCTGATTTTGGAGACCTTGGATCGAGTCCCATGTCACGCTCCCTGCATGGAGCCTGCTTCTCCCTCTGCCTGTGTCTCTGCCTCTCTCTCTCTCTCCTCCCTGTGTTGCTCATGAATAAAAAAACAAAATCTTAAAAAAAAAAGAAAAAAAAAAGAAAATGCACTTCTTGTGACTTCTTTGTTAAACTGTAGTCTTCAACGTGGTCTTGAAATAACTTTCAACTTGGAATAAGATGCTAATGGTTCTGTTGTAAATTTGTTTTGGTTTTCATATTGTCATGATAACATTAAGACTCTATAGTGAATGACATGTATCCATGAATCTTTTGTGAAAGTTATACATCCATCATCAACCTTTTGAGACACATAAATTTAACTTTGCATTAAGCATAAGCATTTGTATTTTTATTTCATTGTCAAAAGGGCTTACTGCAAAAAATAAAGGTGATATATTTCTACCATACAATGAATGACAGAATTATTGAAGTAGGTGCATTCCAACTAATTATCTATAGTCTATAGTATGATACTTTACCTCTATATCTTACAAATACATCCCATGATTTCCCTCAGTATCTAAAAACCACATCAACTGGCCACTTTGCACAAATTTCAGGTTCAGGCATGGTCCACCGATTGGTGGTCTGGCAGTATGGTATATTTTATAGGCCAAAACATGAGAAAAGGCAAAACTGGCTGGTATGTAAATGGCTTACAAAAGCACCCAGCATCAAATATTCCTCTCCTCACCCCTGAGCCCAGGAAAGAGCCTTCATCTACTTCTCACAGAGCATATTTATCAGTAAATACCTTGCATGTTTTCATAGAGTATATTATTAGTTACATTGAATCTGGAAAGGAACAGGCAAAGGTAATATAACTAAATTCATTGCACAGGCTCTGACACAATGCTGTACAGACCATGGAGGTTTCTAGAAGTACTAGAGATACTTTACTGAATTTAATGCAACTATTGGGAATCATTGAAAAACATGAAACAAATAAGATACTTTCCAAACCAAACACCAGGACAATAGGTTTAAGCTGGGACATTCATTCCTTACCAAACTGACATGTCTGGTCAACACATGAGTTCCTCTACATGCATAGCTTTGTTTCTGGGCTTTCCATTCCCTTCTGAACTATTGCTTGAGCTGATAGCCCAAACAAGCTGCCACTGTGTCTGTCCAGTACAGGAGCCCAGCTGCCATGGGCTTCTGTTCTGGTTCCTATTGGGACTCAGGTTTTATAGACATCTCTCTTTTGGTTTTGATTCTGGGTGAATTTTTGGTTTTCTGTTTTTATATTTTATCAATCTTTATTATATACTTAGGGCATAGTGCAAGTGTCAAAGTATATTTATTTGCTATCTTGAGTAGAACTCTCAGAGATTTTTTTGCAGTGAAAATCCTTATTTTTTTAAAATTCTGTAATAAAATAAAATAAAAATGTTAAAGAATAAAACATCTCTTTTGTAAATTAATATAATTTCATCATCAAATTACTTACCAGATCATTACCTTTAATTAACAAAAATCCTAGAGGTTCGGGATCCCTGGGTGGCTCAGCGGTTGAGCGCCTGCCTTCAGGGCTGGGCGTGATCCTGGAGTCCCAGGATCGAGTCCCAAGTCAGGCTCCCGGCATGGAGCCTGCTTCTCCCTCTGCCTGTGTCTCTGCCTCTCTCTCTCTCATGCTCTGTGTCTTTCATGAATAAATAAATAAAATCTTTAAGAAAAATAAAATCATAAAATTTTTTTTTAAAAAAATTCTAGAGGTTCTAGTGTCTTTAAAAAATGAAATAAAATTTTTAGAAAACATTAATATGAAAGAATCATAGTAAAATGGAAGTAAATTTCACTTTGACCATTTTCATTTATATATTTAGTTTTCATTGTAAAATTTTTTTTGGAATAACAATAATTTTGGTGGTTTCAAAGCTAAATTATAAAATTTCTTACCGGCATATAATTGGAAATTTAACTTCTCTTACTTCACATTAAGCATGCATTTCTTCTATTATTTTATTCAATATGAAATTTATTCAATAAAATATATTTTATTCAAATGAACGTAGAATCACCTGAACAAAATAATAATGAGAAATCTAATTATTAACAAATTGTGCTTTACCTTTTGCTATACTTTCTTGAAGAATTTTGTATGGAGTACTTAAAAGTAAAATGAATATGAATTTGAATAATTTATGTTATACAAAGAGGAGCATATTAGTCTTAAAATAATAAGACCTACATCCATGCTTTTCTCCTATTAATAATGAAAACATAAAATTTTCAAATAATCATTCAATTTGTGGATTTTCAAAAATATTATTTTTCTGATATATATTGGAGCTTTAGGTTTGGAAGATTTGGAAGTATATCATTCGCTTGCAATAAGCTGGCTCAGTCCTTCATTTCATTAGTTAAATAAAAATAGTAATTATTATGATTGAATAACAGTATTTGGGTATAGTGTGAAGACATTCTTACTGGAAATAGTGTGATTAATGTCCTCAATTTGAAATGTTTAAGTTAATAGCAGTTATTTTAGTTTGAAAATACTGTTCTTGATATGATGAGCAATAGGAAGATAGGAAAAAGAGATAGGAGACTGATTATGGAAGACTTTGAATGCTAGACAAAGGGCTTTGGCCTTTACTCCATTGGTAAATGGAAGGATAAAAAGGTTTGTGTGTAGGAGGATGTCATGATCAGATTTGTTATTCAATGAGATAAATATGTTGGGAAAGGAAGTTGAGAGACCATTTAGAAAGCTAGCATTCTATGAGAGGTAAAGAGTGGGGGTATTTGTGGAAATAAAGAAGAGAGAATAGATAGAAAAATATTGTGAAGTTAACATGAGAAAATGAAAGAGAAACCTCATAAAGGGATTATTTAAAAGGCAAAGAAAAGATGGATTTTGAGCCTGGGTTATGGGAAGGTGATGGTATCAATAGGAGAAATTTGTCACATACAAATAAATATGGTTAGAAAATGAAGATGCTGAGTTCAGTGTTGAACACGTTTAACTTGTGTTATTGAAAGGATGTATAAGTAATTGCCATTAGGCTGTTGAAAATGTGACTGGATATTTGTATCTTCATATGGACACTTGCAAAAGCAATCCAAAGCTTCCCTTGAAATCCAAGAGTAAATTATGTTAGTATAACTGTTGGGAAGCACAATCAAAATGTAATTTACAAAATATGTATTTTATAGTACACTTTGCATTCTTTAAATTCTAATATAAGGGACTCACTATATATTAAATAAACATTTGGGCAAGCTCAAGTAGTTGGGATTCAGCAGATGTACCACCACCATTGCCAACTACATAAATTGAGGACCAACGATAGTGCCTGGTATATAGTAGATCCTCATGGATGAGGATGAAAGGATTGATCAATGGATCAATGAGCACACTTTTTATCTTTTTAAAACTTCAGAAGTCATTTGTGTTTCCTCTTTTGGTGTAGTGTTAGAAGAGAATCTGATAGGAATACATGATGAAAATTTGAAAAAAAAATTACATTGCTTAAATATAACTAGAATATCCTTGATTGGGCAGGTTGAAGCACAGGAGGCATTGAAGGTTGATCCAAAGATTTATGAAGCTGCAGTGTTTTTTCATTTTTTAATTTATATAACTATATGAAATATAAAGGAAATGAATGATATAAGTTATACATTCTTTAGTAAAATATGAAGCCATAATTATTATTAGAATTAAACATTTTCCCAGAAAATTGTCAATGTTGTTTATGTCCATGCATATATATGTAATTATTTAGGTGCCAAATGGAAAAACAAATAAAAAAATTTTAAAGATGATATGATTTATATACATTTCTGCCTGATTACAGGAAGAAATAAGAAAAGACTGTAGTCAGTCCTCTATATTCTTTGGTTCCCTAGTCCTTGATGCTTTGCAGTTATTGGAGTTCATTTTAAATGCTTGAGTATGGATGGCATCATAAAGCTGATAGTAAATCTCATGATCTCCTAAAAATCACTTGCAAATCAAGAGATAGGAATGGTAGTAATTTATAAGGTCTGATGTACCAAATACTATCTAGAATTGTGCGAGTGTTAAAGGTTGAATTGTGTCCTCCCTCCCCACACATAAAAGGTTATGCTGAGGTCCTAACCCCTGGTGTGTCAGAATGTGGCCTTATTTGGAAGTAGGGCCATTGCAGATGTAATTAGTTAGAATGAAGACACAGTGGAGTATGGAGGGCTCCTAATCCCATATCACAGGTGTCCTTATAAGAAGAAGGCAATGTGAAGACAGAGACACACAGGAAGAATGTCACATGATGATAAAAGCAGAGATTGAGGATATGCAATTGAAAGCCTAGGAATGCCAAAGATTGCTGGCTGGCTACCAGAAACTAATATGTGGCAAGAAAAGTTTCCCTTGCAGGTCTCAGAGAGAGTGTGGTTTTGCTCACACCTTGATCTTGGACTTCTACCCTCCAGAACTGGAAGACGATATATGCCTGTTGTTTTAAAGTGCCTAGTTTATGGTGCTTCAATATGGAAGCCCCAGGAAACTAATATAGAGAGTAAAATACATCGTGGGTATATCACATCATTGTTTTTAGTGTCTTGCATGTCTATATTACCTTTTTATGGAAGTGACAGCTGAGTATGGGTGACCACAGACCTGTACTTTCAGAATTTCTTGTATTTTGGGAAACTATGACCCAAATACCAGGTTAGTATTCTAACAATGTCCCTTGACATTTATTTCCAGATATTTCTTGTCAACTCTATCTTCTATTTGTTTTTAAAAGGTGCAGCTACTGTTAAGAACTGCCTACCAAACTATGTTTCTATGAATCATTTAATGCCATTGGAGACTAGGCCTAAGGAGATGGCATATCAAATTCACTTTAGGTTTAAGCAGCTTGGCAATAGCTTTTGAAAGGAATGACTGGGTGGAGTTTTCTGTGATAATGAGAATCCATCATATATTATGAAATATGACATATTTATTACTTTTCATACTCATTAGTTATTATGTAAAATCATTTGACATGAAAAATATGGTCATTAATACTTCCCTTGCTTGAATTTTGAGATATATTAATTAATTTTGATTTCCTTGGGCTATGCTAGTTCAAATAATTATTTGGGGACATTTTTTTTTGTATGATATTCTTACAGACAATCCCAATATCTATTGAACATTCCCCTTACATTTTATTTTTCTAGAAATATATGAACATGAACCTTAATTTCACAGATTTGCTATTGGAGAGTAATATTAAAGACTCGTCAATAATCAACAGCTAGTTAGTAAATAATAAATGTCATGTATCCTTTTAACATCTTTTAACTAGTTAGTAAATAATAAATGTCATGTATTCTTTTAACATCTTTTAACTAGTTAGTAAATAATAAATGTCATGTATCCTTTTAACATCTTTTAACTAGTTAGTAAATAATAAATGTAATTTATCCTTTTAACATGTTTTATGTGAAAGATTTCTGTTTCTTCCATGACTCTCTTTTCCTGTCCATTGCTAGCTTTAGAAGAAAAATAACTGTATTTCAAGATTTTCTCAGACAAAACTGGAAATTTCATATATCCTTGTTCCTCTGAAAACATGTTCTTGCTTACAATTATCTCTAGCTTGATATTTGATGCTGTTACAGAGATGATAAATATTGAGCTAGTTTCTCCAATTCCTCTATCTTTGTAGATAGAGAATTTTAAAGAATTTGGAAACATAGAAGTTGTAGAAACTATGACATCATGTACTATTAAGACCATTGATCTCTCTTCTGTGCATAAATAAGAAAAATGCACTGAATAATGGTTCCTTTCCATATGTGTGTGTGTATGTGTGTGTGTGTGTGTGAATAACTGATGTGTATAGCTTCTCACTCACACAAAAGTACTGAATGAAATATCTCTTTTTTTAAGAAAGGAAAGTACCAATGATTTTGATACATTTTGAAGGTCAGTAATGTTCAGCATAGAGCAATATGCGGAGAACAATAGCTCCTTAGAGAGTGGAAAACATGGTACTCTCATTATCCATAATCTCAGCTGGTCACCATAGTAACAGCATTTTATTTTCCAAGATGTAAGCCTTTATAGTTCTGTAGAATTCACTTCCTAGGCCTGCAGACACATCAGCGGCATCTAGTGGCTGAGACCTCAGCTGAAGTGTTTGCGCTTTACCGCTTGCTATGTTACATTGAAAAACTGATGGCTTGCACATGTGGCTGACGATGCTTTATATCTTTCAGTCATCATAATGGGTGACCAGAATTTTTCAGAGAAACATTTGTGGGTTACCTACAAAAAAGGTTGGAAATGTAAGCAAAAGGAAATTATTTTACTAATACTCTTATTGTAAAGGGGGGAATTGGGGAGTATGGAGGCATTGTGTGTTCTCTATCCAAATATAGAAGGAAGTTGGAAAAGGGCAATTTCCTGAGATAATGAAATGACTACTCAGAGAATGTGTGGGACTACTTTCTGGAACCCCTAGACTTGTTAAAGATTAAAAAGTTTATTAATGAATTCTGATAGTAATTAAATCACGTTTACCCACTTTTATTTTCTGATCATATATCTGTCCTTTGTGATCTTTAGAAATTTATATGATAGTGGTTATTATATATATCATAGATATAATTATATTTCTGAAATATATAAAGTATGTTTCAAAGTCGAACCTAATTTGGATAGTGAATGGGGCAATTAAGAAATTTTATTTAGTGTCCAGGGAGATAGTATGGGGTTCATAAAAGGCATGCACAGTGGGTTGAGACCCAGGAGTGTCCTGCTCCTACCACATCCTAGATTATAAGTGTTCTTTCTTTCTCTCTTTCTTCTTTCTTTCTTTCTTTTCTTTCTTTCTTTCTTTCTTTCTTTCTTTCTTTCTTTCTTTCTTTCTTTCTTTCTTTTCTTTCTCTCTCTCTCTTTCTTCTTTCTTTCTTTCTTTCTTTCTTTCTTTCTTTCTCTCTTTCTTTTCTTTCTCTTTCTTCCTTTCTTTTTTTTTATAATAAGTATTCTTGGGCAAAAGCTACGGCTGTGGTTCTCAACTTTGGCTGCATATTAGGAGAAAATATCAGTACCCAGATTCCATCTTGGACCAATTAAAATAGAATCTCCAGGAGTAGAGCTTGAGCATGACTTGAAAATAAAATCTGAGTAACCACATCTCAGAATCTTCTGAGGAGCTTTGTAACAATATACCATCACACCATCACTGTGGTCTAACTGGAACCTTATTCCTAGTTGTGTGAGACACTGATCATCAGCATCACTTGGGAACTTGTTAGGAATTAGTACACATTTAAATTGAGAAGTAATGAAAACCCATAGAGATTCTAATTCAGAAAATCTGAGGCAAGTCTGGGAATTTTTTTTTTTTTTTTAGATTGGCCATTCTGTGTCTGTTTAGTTTCCTGTTGTAACTGAGGCTATGACCTGAAAGTTACCAGGAGGGTTAATTAAAGACACTTAGGTAGACTGCAATACACTGTATAAATGATACTCATTTATTCATTAAGTTAACCAATATTTACTGTGTACCTATTATGTTCCAGTAGAGTAACGGGGATACACAAAAGAGCTGACATGGGTGATGTATAGGACTGAAATCAGTATTGGGAGTAGGTACTTCTCAGTTCATAAATGCTTTTCTAAAATTATTCACTTGCTTATCTTAGGTATATCACAGAAATGTTGACATTTTAAAAGAACCTGAAAAAATGTTCTTTTTAAATTCATAAAATGAGAGCTAAACGTTTATTGTGTACCCAAATCTGTATTTATCTTAGTGAAGTTATTTTTAAAGGAATATACAACATATCTTGCCTTTAAGAAATGTACATTTTAGATAGATTGTTAAAGTACATTAATAAAGTAACCAAAGGATAATACCGGAATAAAATTATATGGAACTAATTATACATTTTTTACTGATGATATACATTTTTGAGGAAAGTGATCAGGTGTTTTTTTTTTTTTATGGAGAATTGTGTGCAAAAGATTTATTGAGAAGCTCTCTTGGGAGCAACATCTGTGAGGGAATGAGAAAAGCAGGACTGAGCAGAGGGAGTTATCATAATGAGATGCATTCGTACCAGATAACTCATCTCACTCCACAGGGAACTCTGATGTTAAGAGAGTCCTTCAATGATGTCCCCAATTGGGGCCACGACAAGCCTTTGTTCCCCGCATCAGACAGTACTGGATGTGAGCTGCCTCCAGGAAGAGGGTATAAACTTGGGAAAAGCAACCCCCTTTGGCTAAAGGCAACTTTGGTCTCAAATTTGAGACACCAGCAGCCAATACTCAAGGCGGCTCTCAGAGTGAATTCTTCATTTCTGAAGGGTGGATTCTGAACCATGAATCCTATTTATTCCAAAAGCACTGGTCTGTTTAAAAATACTAAGTGTTTCCCTTAATCCAACTTTCAGATCATCTCTTACAAAGACCCATTCTATATGTTAAGACTTATCTTTTGGTGCTCTCTGAATAAAATCTTTTGCCCAAGCAAAATTGGCAAGCTAGAATCTTTCTGGAACATGTCTCACACCCTCTCAGGCTGTGCTTTTGGTCTCTTCTGACCACTCCCCTGAAATTTCCTGGACTGTTTTTCTTCACCTTTCTTGGCCAATTCATTAGTTTAACAATTGATTTAAGTACCATTTTGCTTATGAAAACAGCTAAGATAAGCTTCTCAAACTTGAATGTGCATATAAATCACAAGATCTGGGCATCTGCTAAAACTCAGATTCTGATTCAGTAGGTCTGGAGTAGAGTCTGAGGGTCTGCATTTCTAAGAAAGTAACCATGCTGGTAGTCATTGAAGAAATCTACCTTGTTTTTACTTTAGTAGTATTTTTATCTATAGCATCTTTTATTACATACAGCTTATCCTTTTGTAGAATGTTTTTATTTTGTATTAGTATAAATTAGCATAATAGCAATCACTATGATGTAAATATAAATATATAATATATAATTTATATTATAAATAATTTATTTATATAATATATATTTTATATTTATATAAAATAATTTATATATTATATATATATTTCTCCCAGCACTTAGCATAATGCTAGTATTTATTAAGGTCTCTATATATCTGTTGATTGATTTTGAAAGAAAGGACTAACAGGTAGTTAATGATTTTTCAAGTTGAGCATGTGAGCTTTCAGGGTTTTGTAATGTCATGCCTGCTGAATGATAACTACTGGCAATGACTTTTTCTGAGGCCCCGTAAAGCTATCCTGGTTCTACTCCTCCCCACCCTGAACTGACCATCACATCAGATCAGGAAAAAAGTTGCCATGTCCTTAAAAATGCTCAAGGGCACAGAAATTTTTTAAAAATGCAGCCAAAGACTCAGATGTTCTTAATTCCCATTTTGTAAACCTAGTTTCTCTATTTCCTCTAGCTTCCAAAGAACAGTGAAATAATACATCCAGGGATACCTATTTCTGGTGAGAAGTAAACATATTATACCTACAGAACATCAACCAAACAATAGTTTTAAGCCTATTTCTCTGTAATATTTGGCATTAACATTTGATCGATTGTTATAACTAAATGACTGTTCCAATTTTTTAATCCTGATTAATTCCATTTCTCTATTCAAATCCCTATTCACTATCCATATACTCTCATTATTTTATTGTTTTACTCTTGGTAAAAATGGACACTAGAAACTATAGCTCTTTCTTTGACTGATTTAAAAAAATTCATCAGAATGGGTACTTGCATAATCTAGAAATCATATGTGTTGACGGTAAGCATGTTGAAACTTCTCATTAGATGATTGCAAGTCATAAGTTTGCTGCTGAACCTGTGTCTGTTAATGGTGTAATGCTTCACAACTGACTGACTTGGGCCATTGTCCAGGTGGATGTTTTGCCTTTGTGATCATTATAATTTTATATATATTGGTATAAAGTTATTGGTATTCAAACTACGAAAGAATTCTAAAGATGTTTCTCAGTGTGCTTCAAATTCGTTGGGAAGCCAAGAGAGTTAATACTAAATATTTTATGAGGTACAATAATTTGAAAGAACTCTAATAAGCCCTTTTAGTCAAAGACTACAGAATTGTGATGAGTATTTCTTGTTACTGGTTGACAGCATATGTATACTCATAAATTGGTTATTTTGTTGGAAACTTGAGCAGCAAGCATAGCTGTGCATATTGATGCTATTATACAAATCAAATATGTTTAAAGAGACTAGGTTAACAGAGTCTCAATATTAAAAGGCTATGGTTGACTCTTTCTCTTGGTCTTAATTTCTGTGTCTCTTTATAATTGATTAATGTTCATTGGTAGACTAAGTATGAATAATTTATGATTCACATAGCTGCTGGCTTATTAATTGTTTAATTTCAGAGAAAGTAACTATATATTAAGGAAATTCAAGTTGTCACTCTGAGTAGCCAAGTGAATTTATACACTTTGTTACTGTATAGTCCAGAAATAGTGTATATCAGACATACACTCTGTATTTTCTACAGTGCTAAAAAAGAAGAATGCTAATGAAATATTGAAGAGATTTTTAAAAGTAAAAAGAAGCAAATGACTTGGCATGTCTGAGGACTGCATGTTCTGAGTATTTTTTTTCCTCTATAAAATTTCTTCTGCCTCAGTGATTCTATATAACATGCCAACCATAAAATGAAGTTAATTGATGAATGATGCTTATTCTTTAGAAGAAAATATAATTAAATATAGAAAAGAAAGTTGTAATTAACTTTAGATATATTACAATTTCTTTGGAGTTTGAGCAAATGATTTTAATTCTGAGAAATTAAAAGATACATATGATAAATTTGTTTTCTTTAGCTATATGCATGGAAAAACATTGCTGTCTTTAAAAAAACATATTATTCTAAAAAAAACCATATTATTCTCATAATGGTTATGTCTCCACATTTATTGCTGAAAACCAAAGGCTGGTATAAATTGCACTAAAACGAATGTTGATGGGCTTTTCCTGTTTGATAGAATATATATCTTTTAAATATTTATTTATTCTTGAGAGACACAGAGAGAGAGGCAGAGGTATAGGCAGAGGGAGAAGCAGGCTTCATGCAAGGAGCCCGAAGTGGGACTCAATCCCAGAACTCCAGGATCATGTCCTGAGCCAAAGGCAGACACGCTCAACTGCTGAGCCACCCAGGTGTTCCAGTAAAATATTTTCAAATAAACCTAAAAGATGAAAATTTTAATCAGTATCCAAGTGATCTCAGTGAAGCTGAGGAATGTAAATTTGAAACTTTTACTTTCCTGAAACATAGCTTTTAATATTCGGGGACAAGATTTTGAGAAATGAGCAATAAAATTGATTTTGTCTATCTTTAAAATATTTTGACTCTGTGACCAAAGTCAGTTTCATATTAGGAAGTGCAGGTAATGCTTTTCCTAAGGTGACGTCTATTTGGGTATGGGACAAGAAGAAATAGAATAATTTTAATGACTTCTGCTAGCCCTCATCTCTTTCATGCAATTAGCACAAATCTTTCCAGAGCTTTGGATGAGTTTCTATAGAGACCACAGAGCTAAGCTGTGGAAGGGAGCCTGCATTTAATGTTGGCACTATAGTAAACATTCCCCCTTTCATGTATCCCTTTAGAGAATTGGGAAGAAAGAGGAACACAGGATGCTATGTGATCTTATAAAATGAAAGAGAAAAGAACAAAATAATATGTATATATCGAGAAAGGAGGAATGAACGGCAATTTAGTTATCTTGGTTATGTTTGAACAGGTCTCACTTTTCCTGGTATACTGAGCTCCTTAAGGGCATGATGGCCCATGTTTAATTTAGCTTTGTATAATATATTTTTTTCATGAATAAAATATGGTTGTAGTCTGACATCCGCTTAGATCTCTACAATGTCATATCTAAATCATTTCTACTTCACCTAATGTTAGACTCACTTCCTCTTACTTTGCTCTCTTATATTACCAAATGTCCTCAACTTCATGCAGGCCCATCTCCTATACTCATCAATTTAAAAATTAAGGCATTATTTTTACTCTTTTGCTCAAGGCTAAACTTTGCATTGGTGCAATTGATTGCTTTTTCCCGAGCATTGCTCTATCATTTATTTTCTCTCTTACTTTAAGAACTTTTCCCTCTCTTGTGGCTACTTCTGAGCTTAATAATAAGCTCCATAATAAAACAATCAAGTGAAAAATTAATAAATAAGCCTACTTTGAGCAGGTATCTTAGCTCCAGCTATTACTACATCTTCTTCCTGCATCATCTCTTTGTTTATTTCTTTGTTTAAGATTTTACTTATTAATTTGAAAGAGAGGGGGATCTGGGGGAGGGGCAGAGAGAGAGAGAGAGAGAGAAAGAGAGGCAGACTCCCTGCTGAGCACAGAGCAGGGCTCCACCCAAGGACCCTAGGACCCAGGATGTCAGGACCCCAAGATCACAACCTGAGGCAAAGGCAGACTGTTAAGGGACTAAGCCACTCAGGTGCCTCTGGATCATCTAATTTTGTAAAGGAAGTCAATACTCTGTTTCCATTTCCTTTCTTCACATTTGTTTCTCAATGTATTACAAACTGATTTTACTATTGCTGATGCTTTGATAAAGATTACACTTGACTTGTAGATTCTGGGATCCAATAGTTACCCTTTTTTAGCCCTGTCTTCCTGGATCTCTGCTGAATGTGGCAGTTTGATTCTCTTATTTTTAGAATTTTTTTAAAATTATAAATGGTGCTCAAAAAAAATAAATTATAAATGGTGCTCAAATGTTTTCTTCTTCCTTTTTTATTATCCAACTGTGTCTTTTGTTTAGTTGCTCTAGATTTCTCCTTTGTGATTTGTACATATGCCTTGTTGATTTTCTTACTGATTTGCAGTATATTCAGAACATACTTCAGATTCCAATTTGTTGTTATTGATATGAGCTGCAAATACTGTCTTTTAGTTAAATACATTTGTTTTTTTTTTCTCTCAAAGAACTGGCTATAGATTTTAACTTCTCAATTTCTTTTTATTTCATCAGTGTTTGTGTCATATTTTTATTTCTTTGACTTACCTTTTTTAAATTTGGGATGAAATTGTAAATAATAATATCATAGTTTCAGAGTCAAAACATAACTTTATAGTTGTATACACTGCAAAACAGTTGCCACAATAAGTCTAGTTACCATCTGTCACCATACAATTGACCCGCTTCACACATTTTGTCCATCCTAACTCTCTTCTCCTCTAACAGACACTAATCCGTTCTCTATATCTGTATGTTTTACTTTGTTTATGGTCTTTTTTTTTTGTTTTTTTAGATTCTAAATATATGTGAAATCATAGAGCATTTGTCTCTCTCTGACTCATTTCACTTACCATAATGCCCTCAAAGTCAATTCATGACACGAATAGCAAGATTTCTTCTTTTTTATGACTGAGTAGTATTTGAGGAACCTCCATACTATTTTCCATAGTGGCTGCACCAATTAACATTCCCATTACTAGTGTGTGAAGTTTCCCTTGTCTCCATATCCTCTCCAGTACTTGTTATTTCTTGTCATTTTGATAATGACCAATCTAACAGGTGTCAGGTGATGTATCATGGTGGTTTTGGTTTGTATTTTCCTAATAATTAGTGATGTTGAACACCCTTTCATGTATTTGTTGGTCATCTGTATGTCTTCTTTGGAAAAGTGTCTGTTCAGATTCTCTGCCCATTTTTAATCATATGATGATGATGATGATGCTGATGATGATGATTGCTATTGAGTGGAGTTATTTACATATTTTGGATACTAACCCCTTATCAGGTATATGAATATTAACCCCTTATCAGGTATATGATATGTAAATAATTTCTTCCATTCAGTAGGTGGGCTTTTTAGTTTGTTGATGGTTTCCTCTGCTGTGCAGATGCTTTTTAGTTTGATGTAGTCACATTTGTTTATTTTTGCTATTGCTCTCTCTTTTGGAGTTAGATGCAAAAATTTAGTGCTTTCATTCTTTATTACTTTAATATGGTTCTTTCCATTTTCTTTATTCTTTTATACTAAAAATCATATTAAAGATATGTTGGAACTTATAATTCTGTTCTCTAGGTCGTTTAACTTTACTATTCTCTTTTTAAAAATTTCTTTTTGCTATCTTTGTTCATTCCAAGTAATTTTTACAGATTTTTAAAAAATGTTTTATTTATTTATTCATGAGAAACACACACACAGAGAAGCAGAGACATGCAGAAAGAGAAGTAGTCTACTTGTGGGGAGCCTGTTGTGGGACTAGAACCCAGGACCCTGGGATCACGACCTGAGCCAAAGGCAGACACTCAACCACTAAGCCACCCAGGTGCCCCAATTTTTACAGATTTATTTTCCAGGTAACTAACTTTCACTTTAGCTGCTTCTAAATGCTTCTAAATCACTATAATTTTTTTTTAATTCAAATAACTTGAATGTTTCAGTGTTTCATTTCTTTTAAAATATACTTGTTCTTTTATATGATGTCATATCATCTTTATATTTTAATCGCTGTAATATTTTTCATTTTATACAATCTCTATCATACTGTTTTTAACAAGTCTTAGAGTCTAATCCTACTGTTCATTGCATCTAACTATTTTTTGTTATCGTTTCCTATTTTGTTTTATTATTTTAGCTTGCATATCTTCAGTGAGACTCTGTGTGTGTGTGTGTGTGTGTGTGTGTGTGTGTGTGTGTGTGGGTGTATCTGTCTGTCTGTCTGTGTGGTTTTCCTGAGCATGTATTTCTGTGATATGGGCTGTTTTTCTTTCTGTCTTATGCCCCAAAAGTAACAGTAGCCTGAGTGGAAATTCCCATGCCATTCATGTGAATTTAAATCTCAAAGTCATTTAAATTGCAAGCTTGTGATTAGAATGATTAGGTTTAAGTTTCTTTGCTATATTCCTGTGTTATTAGGTAATTTTTTTCTGGATTACTTCTTCAATGAAGAAGGCTTAATGTAATCCAGAATCCAGGCTTAATGTATCCCAACTCCCTATCTGTCAGAATCCTAAGTTTTCTTCCCTTTCACCATGTGGTCACTATATCTAAATGTCAAACTTATTATACTGTCAAGGCCTCTGCCCCTGTAACCTGGCACAACTGGAGTAGGAAGTCATGTACTAAATGACCTGGTTTTTTTTTTCTAGCCAAATGTTTTGGCATGTTTATTGTTCATCTTTTGAACTTCTTTTTCTAAAAATTAAAAAAATTGAAGTGTAATTGACATATTAATTTTAGATGTATAACATAATGATTTTATACTTGCATATATTGTGAAATGATCACCATAATAAGTCTAATTAACATCTCTCACCATAGTAAGCAAAACAATTTTTTTATTGTGATGAATGCTTTTAAGATCTATTCTTTTAGCAATTTTCAAATATGTAGTGCAGCATTAGTAACAATGGTCACCATGCTATATATTCATCCCCATGACTTACTTATTTTATAACTGGAAGTATGTACCTTTTGAGTCCTTTCACCTGTTTTGCCCATCCCTCAACTCCCAACCCCTGGCAACCATCAATCTGTTCTCTGTATCTGTTGAACCTGTTTGGTTTGTATTGTTTGTATGATGTGAGATCATACACTATTTGTCTTTCTCTGTCTGATTTATTTCACAAAGTATAATGGCCTCAAGTCCATGCATATTGTTGAAAAATTCAGTAAGTAACCTATTTTTATATGGCAAATTTTACCTAAAATATTACTCTTTACTTGCATAGTACCATAGAAAAAATGATTACTATTTGTTAATCTCTCACTGATGATTTGACAACCCCAATGAGCATGTTATTGTATGTGCTTCAGGTCAAGTTATAGGAGATAAGAATGCAGATGCAGAAGGCATGGGAAAAACTGCTGAAGGAGTTCCTTTTTTTTTTTTTTTTTCCTTTTTAAAGATTTTATTTATTTATTATAGAGACACACAGAGAGAGAAAGGCAGAGACATTGGCAGAGGGAGAAGCAGGCTCCACGCAGGGAGCCCGATGTGGGACTCCATCCCGTGTCTCCAGGATCACACCCTGGGTAGAAGGCAGACCCTCAACCACTGAGCTACCCAGGCGTCCCGTGCTGAAGGAGTTCTTACAAAAATACTTCAAATTTCCGTACTTGAAAAAGTCATGATATTTTTGTCTTTCAGCTACATTTCTCTCATACAGTTGATATGACATTTATAGATGGATAGTATAGTAGGCTGAATAATGGTCCCAAAGATATCAAGTCCTAATCCCTAAAACCTGTAAATGATATCTTATTTGGAAAAGATCTTGAGATGGGAAGGTTATCCTGAATCATTGGCAGGTCCTGAATTCAATCACAAGTGCTTTGTTAAGAGACAAGCAGAGGGAGATTTGACACAGATGGAGGAGAAGCTGATGTGAAGATGGAGCAGAGAGAGATCTGAAGAAACTTTGACAATTGAAGTGATGCAGCCACAAGCCAAGAAATGCTGGTAGCCACCAGAAGCTGGAGGAGGCAAGGAATGACTCTTTCTTTAGAACCTCCAGAGGGAACATGGCCTTGGTAACATCTTGATTTCAGGCCAGTGAGACTTATTTAGGATTTCTAGCCTCCAGAACCATGAGATAATAATTGTCTTTTCTTTTAAGACACTGAGTCTATGGTAATTTGTTCCAGCAGTCACAAGAAAACTCATGAATGGAGTTAACCTACATTGCAGGGAGCAGAAAACTGCTAAATAAATATTCCAAAAAAAATAACTATTTCTTGAGTGGGCTCTTTAATATTGAGCAAAAGAATAGCTTTTTCATGTTTTTTAGGGAGGCCTATGATTCTAAGACAATCTTTAAGAATGTCAAAAGAAATGACGAAATTATTAGCCAAGAAGAAAATTTTCTTTTCTTATTTAACTGGCACATTGTAATAAGAGATTTGGGAGTTAAAAAGATCTTTTTAAAAGGAATTATAATTAATTTACAGTGTTATATTAAGTACACATATAGTGATTCAGCAATTCTATACAGTGCTCAGGGCTCATCATGATAAGTGTATTCTTAATCTTCTCTCTATTTCACCTATCCCTCCACCACCTCCCCTCTGGCAATTACCAGTTTGTTCTCTATATTTAAGTGGTTTTTTTTTGTTTTGTTTTGTTTTTTGTCTCTCTTGCCTTTGTTCATTTTGTTTCTTAAATTCACACATGAATGAAACGTTTTTAAAGCTTTAGCATGATGGCATTTTCTAGTTACAAATGCTTTCCTTGGATTCCAGCAACATTAATTGAGGGGCACCTAGTGTAGTCCCGGGCTGCAGGTTATACAGCAGGTATACCATTCTTGCTGGATTAGAGGACTTATGTAAAGGCATCTTAGGAGATAAATTTAGAGTAATTTCTGGCATATTGAAAAAGCGTCATAATGATAGTTAAATATATGGACATTGGAGTCTGCTAGTCTAGGCTAGGAATTCTTTCTCTTACTGGCTGTATGACTTTAGTCAAATTATTTATATTCTCTTATAGAGATAATATTAGTATAACCAGCTGGAGTTGTTATAAAGATTAAAGAAACTCATATACCCAAAGTAATAAGCATAATGCCTAGCATTTGGTAAATAGGCAATGGGTAGTCAGTAAATGACATTGAGGCAGGGAAGAAGAGGACCAGATGTACACCTTAGACAGATACATTTGGTCACATGTTTTGGCTGGTAGTAGGTGGGAAAGGACTGTAGGAAGGAATTTATGACCTGACACAGTGCTTTCCAGGAAGGCGTCTTTGCACAAAACAAAACATACCTTTGGGGTATCCTGTAATGGGTACTATTAAGGATGTTCTTAATAAATGTTTGGTAAAGATGAGTTCATTTCCCTAGTCATGTACGAGGTCTATTAAAATATAATAAAGCAATAGAAGTTATTTAACTATTTAGTAAACAAACAAACAATGCAGCTACAAAAAAATTCAAGAGTTTTATCAGGTTAACAAAATCTGAATACAAAATTAATAATTCTGTTCAAAGTAAGGCAAATATATTTTTACCTTTCTTACCTGTTAGCAAATATCTGAACATTTCATAAGCCTTTTTTCCTTTTGATTTGTTTGCCACTGAATTCTCAATTTATTCTTTCTGTCCATTGCACAGTATCTGAGTTTTATAGCCAAGATGAATGAATACACATTTTTTAAGATACATTCTGAGAAAAATATGTAAATCAGTTTGGCAAACATAAAAAAATCAATTTCCACAGTTAAATATTAGCTTTCCAATGCACTTTACATTTTTTCAAACACTCATTGATTGCAATAAAAATATTGTTTTATAAAAACTCAATTTCCAAAAGTTTTCAATTATCATATTGTAAACAGGGATTTAATGGAGATGAGAAATAAACCTGGGCTTTCATCTTTCTCTTTACAACTTGAGAAGTACAGATTGATGACAGTATTTGACCCACCCTGGACACTGGCTAGAATCCAGGTGGTATCCGGAAATAAGCAATGCCAGCAATACACAGGTTTGTGCTACCAGGACCAGAGTTCCCCACAGCATCCTCTATCACCCTGGCTGTGTGGTACAGACTGCCCATTCCGTTTAGGTCAGAATTTCTCAGTTGTTTTTGCTGTCCATTGCATGTTATATTTGTGCTTCAAGGCCAAGTTGGAATTATATACTTTTCTTTCAGCTAAATTTAGAGAAAAATATGTAGATTAGTTGGGCTAACATTTAAAGACATTTATTCCCACATTTAGATATTTTTCTTAGGTGATTTCTGCCCTGTATTTTCCCTTCCTACAACAATACAAATTAATTTTGTAATGAGATGGAAAGGTCATATGTCTTTTTTGTAAAGGTTTGCTATGCCTTTTGAAATACTAAAAAAAAAAATCCGACAATGTGCAAACTATTTTACTATACTACATTATTTTTATATTTTGTTTAACGAAAAATGAGCTAACAGTACAAAAACTATTTTACTATATATCGCAATCTTTTTATTTTTCCCTTTTTTTTCTGATAATAGCAATGAGGAAAATGAATATCCAATGAACTATTATTTCACCAAAACCCAAGTCAGTTGGAGTGCTGGATAGCCCAGCAGAGTCATGCTGTTATGCAAAGTTTCTGAAATCCAGCTTTAGAGACCTCTTCAGATTGTCATGGAGAAAGGGGGAATCTAAATCCATTGTAAAAGAATTTTACAATTCTTTAAAAATTTTAAAATATTAAATATACAGTTTAGAGGTAATTGATTTGTAGATTGTATACCTAGGGTAATGAAGAGACTACAGTGCAGGCATTCCTTGTTTTATAATGCCAATTACATGTGAATTTCTAAACTTAGTGAAGTAATTTTTTCAAATTGAATCATATTTTACTACCATGTTTCATTTCAAGGAAATCTTTGATAGTAACTTTTTTAAAATTAAAGAATAGATTATTTCATAAAAATTTTCTATGGCTTTTCAAGTAGTTAAGTTTTGTAAATCAGTGAACTTCTACTGACTAATGTTGAACCATTTCCTGAGTTATAAATTGATTTCCTCATTGAGATGCTATTTTTAGATCATCTTCAGTATTTTTAAATCCTTATTTGGATGTACTGCTATCTTGTTAGATGATTATGCTTCATCAAACTATTTTTCAAAAAATCTTCCTAAAATTGGCTAATAATATGTTATTAGGAGCAATTTTGGTATGAAGGCAAATCTGTAACTGTCTGTAAAACCAAGTTTTAATCATTTGATGAGACTCTTCTAAGGATTCTGAAAATTGCATCAATGTTTTTAAAGATCATTATAGAATTTTTAGCAGTGCAGCATAAAAATCTGTATATGAGAAATTAATGGGCTTCCCTTACATTACTTTCTGCTGCCATGGGCATCTTCTGTCACTCTTCTCATCAATATTCTCCTAACATGAGGCACAAGGAGGTGAGTGACCCGGAGGGAAAGAGGCGACCTGGTGAGCTCTTCAGTCCTTGGAGCACCTGTTATCCATGGATTTCAAAGCACTTAATCCAGTTTGATGGTCCTGTGAGTTAAGAAGTGCTTTACTACTTGGCTGTGAGCTTGTCATAGGTCTCCAGTACATTATTGGAAAATACAACCCCTGGGCTATTTTCCTGACTCCTGGGTCAATGTTCACGTCAAGAGATGACACTTGAGCCTTGGCTGACAGGGGGATTGGGTGCTGATGGTTAACACTATGAGTAATTGATCTTTTTGCTTCCTGTTTATTCATATGTACAAACCTGAAAAATTAAATATCTCCACACTGCATGATTCCAGTATTTGGAGAATTATGATCTTCTCCCATGGAAATATGAATAATTTAAGGAACATATGATTGTGCCATGAACAATTGAAGTCAAAGAAAAGAATAGAATAACTAAAAAAAAAAAAAGCCTGGTGATAAAATATAATTCAGAGGAACTATGTTAAGGCATAAACCAGTTATGAGATATTTATAGACCTTGACTTTGTAAAGCAACTTTGCATTTGACTGTGTTTATTAGTGAATGGGAATTTATTTCCCTATATTGAATGAGCATTTCTTGGCAGGCAAACTGTGCACAAGCTACAATGAGCTTCAATGAAGTGCTTTCACATTCCCTTCCCACTGAGTTGAAAGCCTTCTTATATTCTCTCAAGTGTGTTTCTTTTCTCATGGAGGATGGCTTTGTTGAAAATTGCTTCCTCTTCTCTTGATTATTGAATCAGATATTATATTCAGTTCTTCAATACTTTATAGAATGTTGGTGAAAAATGAAATATAATGAGTGTGATTCTTCCCTATATTTTGAAGGCTATGTAGATTCAGTTCTAAAGAATTTAGTGGGGCGAAGCCAGTATTGGAAGAGGGATATTATTTAACTGACTTTTCTCTTTCTCTGTAACTGCTTCCCTCACATCCCTGCTCCATCATTATGATACTCTTCATTTCTAGCATTTTCTTTGTATTTCAACAGCCAGAGTCAGCCTTTAGTATACTTATTTTGAGTAGACCCTTTGCTCAAGCGCAGAGGACTCATGTGACCAAAGGTAGTCTGCTGTTATTCCCAAATAGACCAATGTCCTATACTGTAGATTTTAATTTTTTTCTTCCATTTTTAGTCACTGTTAATGTTAACTTGACCTTAGAATATTGCTAATTTACTAAGAAAAAATAGAATGTAATTAAGGCACCAAAGATGAATATGAAAAAAATGTATACCTTTTCCATACACTTCAATTCAAAATGTCAAAGGATTGAAAAAATCCTGAACTTATGCTTCAACTTTGCCACCTCATTGTTATACTTCATTCTTAAAAATATGGACTAAATCTCATCACAATTATATTGTAATATTTTTGCTTTTTTGTGTTGGCATACTCTAATAATTTTATTTCATCCATTCATGAGCAGTTGGGTATAGTTGTTAAATCATAAACTCTGGAGCCAAACTCTTCTGTGTCTGTCAAGTCCTGCCTGTGCCTGAGGTTTCTCATTTATAACATGAAGGTAGGTTTGCTGCCTTAAATGAGTTTACAAATATAGTGGTTGGCACATAGTACATGCTATGTCAGTTTCTTCTATTGTTATTCACTAGAATAACAATAAATCATTCATATTCATGAAAGATTTATTGAGTCCTTACTAAGTGCCTCAATGGTAATCTTATAATGCTAAAAAATATTGAAGGGCAAATATTAATTTAATGATCACTTAAATTGAATTTTATTTTATTTTTTTTAAATTGAATTTTAAATTGTGATAAAAATGTCAGTTAAAATGCAGGAAAGTAGGAAATATTTTGATGGAAAATAAGATTGAAAAACAAGAGAATCTGATTTATTTTGGAGGGAATGGTTCGTCTTCAGCGAAGAAACATTTAATGAAGATCTATCTGAAAGATCATGAAAATGCATTGATTTAGGAGTGATCTAGAGTGTTTTAGAAAGAGAACTTGACAAAATTAGTGAAGGGGTCATTGATACTAAAGTATCCCAGAATTGGAGAGAAATGGGTCTAATAGCAGCAGAAGAAAAGCACCTATTTAAACAAGAAAATAATAAGAAACTGGGACAAATGCAGGCAAGTTCACAGTTTTGCTGGCAGGGAATTTTCTTCTCATTGCCTATTTACTCTCTGGTTGAAGGTGACACTCTCTGGTGAAAATGAGGTTTCTGTGAGAATACTGGTGGTTTGAGGATCATGTAGAGGGTTTGAAATCTTTGTGTGGAGAACAGGAAAGTGGCTTGATCAATGTATGTGGTACAGTTACCAGGAAGTGTTGAGTGTTCAGTTAAGACTGGTGAGTTATTAATTTACACATTCCCTGTTGTTTTTCTCTAGCAAGGCTCAGATGCCTGAGGTTAGACCTGAAGAAAGAACATTATTGGGACCACCAAAATTTGAGGTCTCTCAAGTGGGTAAAATGCAGAGACAGAAGAATAGAGGAGGTAGGTATTATAAAGGTAATAGTTAGAATCATGTTTGATAAGATTTTAGTTCGGTATAGAGGTAGGTGATGTCATAAAGGACTATTTATAGGGAGATTCTAGAGGGATAAAAAAATTGAAGTTTTCAGTTGTAATGATTTGTAGGGTTATAGTTAGTATAGTTAAATAACAATTAAAATAAAACAAAAACTGGTAATTATGGGGAGAATTCTTAAAATACCAATATTAAAAATGGAAGATTTTTAGGTTCTAGCGTTTGTACAGGAAAGTGGATGACCAAAGAGAGGCACTGGTGGTAAGGAACTAAGAGGTCAGGATTTGAAATGAGTTGTACATGTGACTTTTAAAATCTCCCTGAGTGATAGCAGAAATTGTCATGAGTAGAGAAACTGTGAGTTAACTGCCAAAATTTCAACAAATGGGAGGACTGGGTGGTGGGGGGTTGAGTCTGGGAACTTGACAGATGTGATTATGAGAGTAATATAGTAGATTGGAATGAGCTTCAAAAAAGCAGAGTTTTATTATAAAAGCATAAGGGAATGATTGTCTAGAGATATGAATATGAACAGTTCATAAAGGAAAAAGCAATTTTGTAAATCTTGCTTTTTAAAGAAATCATGGTTTTCTCATAATTTGTCATTAAAATGCTTTAAATTTTTTTTCACATAATTAAAGGTGGAATGTCAGTTTTGGCTTAGGGCTTAAAATGTCCTTTTAAAACTTGTCTGCTAAAAAACAAATAAATAAAATAAAAAAAAAACTTGTCTGCTTTTTGAAACTTCAGTTTATTAAAGAGCTTTGTTTTATTTATAAACATAAGTGCACACACATGCATTCTTTCTATAGGTAGAAACGCCACCATATAACATAACAGATGATACCAGATATTTGATGGTATACTGACAACTGCATGCATTTAAAGATTAAGAAAATATGTTAGAGTAAAATATGTCTACCAGAATATTTTTTAAAAAACAGAGAAAACATGATGAACTAAATGTGTGTTAAAATGTTGCATACAACTTTATCCATGCTCATACATTAGAAAGGTGGTTTAATCACCCATAAGAAATTACTAGCTTCTCTGTTCGTGAAGCATGACATTTCAATTGCACAGCCAATAAAAGAATTACATGAAGAGACCGAAATGATTTACTGTATGGAAAGCATCAAGACCAAGGTTACCATGGTGAACTACCTTTCTGCACACTCAAGGTCAAGTGAGAGTGACCCATCAATGGGCAACCTTCAGTTGAAACCTGGTATGGAATTGCTCTTACAATTGTTAGTTGGTTTCCTTCTTAAGTAATAAGGATGACTGTAACAGACCTGTTACTGTTATTTACCTATGCTCAATTTAAATTTGTAATTTAAAAACTGACGTTATTGGCAAGAAATTGTTAGAAGAACACTAGTGTTTTTCAAAATCTCATAAATTGCAGCAGTGCCCTGTAATCATTTCCTGAAAATGTGGATACGTTAGAAAATGTTTACACATTTTTAATGTAAGTTGAAAGAGATTCCAGTTGTATTGTAGTTTTTAATGTTTAACCAGAATCATCTTTATTGTAAATCCTATCTTTATTCCATTGGGAGAGAGCGAAAGAGTATAAATAGTGTATACATATTATAAGATATTGTTATGTATAATTAATACCTTAAAATATGTCCGAAATTCTGGGAAGTTCATATATTGCTTTTTTTCAGATATGTTTTGTTGATGCATAAAAAGAGGACTGTACTAATAAATGTCTCTTGAATTACACATGGTGTAAGAAAATGAAAGCCTTTGGGTTATGAATCTTGGATTTAAAGAGGCAATCATCAAATATTTAAGATGAAAATGCAGTAACACATGCTTGCTGTCATGTGTAAGTTTGGTGAATGTTATGACAAGGTTTTTAAAACATTCATAGTTGGAGTATTTTTATGAAAATATTCATTAATTCAAACAGACATTCATATCTGGCAACCTGCATTTTAATCGTGATTTCTGGCTGCATGAGAAAATCGGTAAAGCCATGAAAGAATGGGTGAAATATATAGCAATCATGCTTAAATTATACATTATAAGGCATACATATCTGTACGTTGTCATATTATGCATTAAATTTAATGCATAAATCAGATTGTTATAATTCTGATGTCGCCAAAAGGCACAAAATATGACAAACAGGAGTAGGCATGTAGATATTATCATATTCAATAATTCAATGAGCATTTGTTTTATGCAAATTAACTTTCTGTTAATAAAGATTATACTCATTTATTACACCACTTCCATATGATAATTAAAAAAATGTCTTTTTTTTCCTCTAGAAAATCATTACAAAATGTGAATAATGCATTTGTTTAATATCTATATAAACAAGATCTTACCATCAGATTAGTTCTGGAAATGAAAGCAATATTGATTTCTGTAATAATTTTTGTAATATGGCTACACTGCAATACTGAAGCTGCTAATCTCATTTTTGTGGAGAACTCTATGCATTTAAAGCAGTGTTTAAACTTTTTGGGAGTAAATAATCTTAGTTTTCATAGGACGTGTTAATATACAGTTTATGGAAAATATACTTTTGGAAGTAAATAGTGCTGTGAAGAACTTAGCAAAAAGGTTGAATTCCTCTTCTCGGTACCATATTCTAATGTCAGTTAAAATAACATTGAAAACAAATCCAATCAACTCTTTGAGTTCAATATGTTACTCTCTTAAAGCCACTGGGTGTCCATTGAGGAGAAAGGATTTAATAAACTCCCACATGGCTGAATTAAAGCGATAATAAATTATAAAGTACCACGTTAAATGACAGCAAATAATAATATCCCCCAAAGTCACTGCACATACATCTTTTGCAAAAAAACATGATGCAGCATTTTCTAATGGGACATATATTTCTTTTCAGTTGTTACATCATCATATTTTAATGGCTTATTTAGGTCACATTATTATATGCATGGAACTTTATCGTCTGAAGCATGCTACAGTTTCTGATTGAGCCCTGTAGGTCTTCATTTAAGAAAACGAGCATGGGGGCAACTGGGTGGCTCAATCAGCTAAAGTGTCTCCCTTAGGCTCAGGTCATGATCTCACGGTCTGGATCCGGCCCTCACTGGGCTTCCTGCTCAGCTGTCCCTCTGCCTCTGCCCCCTGCTCATGCTGTCTCTCTCTCAAATAAATAATAAAATCTTAAAAAAAAAAGTGAGCATGTATTTCAGAGCTTAGAGTTTTACAACATTGCCATTTTTGGGTATGCTTATAAACTTTTCAAACTAGTTTAAACAAACTAGAATTTCTTCTTGGAAGAAGGTGAATAAAAGTAATTTATGGAAAATATGGGAAATTTCACTTTAAACTTTAGGTAGCAAATTTAATCAAAATAAAGAGCATTTAATGTACATTAATTAGGTATGTTTGCTCTATATTAGCAATGGGAATTCAATAAAATTAATGAGGTGAACCACTTGAAATTTCTAATATTTGAACATTTTTTTAAAATATTTTTTTTAGTTTATTTATTCTTGGGAGACCCACAGATATAGACAGAGACACTTGTAGAGGGAGAAGCAGGTTCCTTGTGGGAAGCCCAGTGTGGGACTCAATCCCAAGACCCTGAGATCATGCCCTGAGCTGAAGGCAGATGCTCAACCACTGAGCCACCCAGGTATTCTTTAAAAATATTTTATTTATTTATTTGAGAGAGAGAGACAGATAACAAAAGAGCATGAGGGGGGTAGCATGAGGGAGAGGGGGGAGGGAGAAGCAGGCTCCTGGCTGAGCAGGGAGCCTGAGGCAAGGCTCATCCCAGGACGCAGAGATCATGATGTGAGTCCAGGTGCTTAAACAACTGAGCCACCCAGGTGCCCCTCCCATATTTGAACATTTTTAATGCACAAGAAAGGTTATTTCATAAAGTTCGACATAAGATAACATGCATATGTGCTCATTGTTGCATAAAATACTTTACTGCATACGTCACACCTTTATACAATACATTGCTAATGGTTTGTGCAAGCAACCAGTTCTTAAGAAGAGTTCACAATGAACTCAAAAGAGGGCTGAGCTAGGAATTTCTATTCTAGCCAGACCTCTCCATTCACTCACTGAACCATTTTAGGCCATCTGTGTAACTTCTCTGAGTCTCCGTTTCCTTATTTGTATTATGGAGATGTCACAGACTGCTTCAGATCACAGGTAACAGAATCATAGCCAAGATGGCTCAAACACAAGGGGCTGCTTGTCTAAGATAAGAAGTCCAGAAAAGCCCCTGGGTGCTTTAGACGTTCAACAATGTCATTAAAATTAAAAGCCCAGATTTCTTTGTCTTTCCTCTCTGATTCTTTGAGAGTTTCAAACTCAGGATCTCCTGTTCCTGGTTGCCAGGCGGTTATAGTATCATGATTTCTTCACACAGCAATGGGCAAAGGACACATCTGTATTGTGATCTTTTATAAAGAGCAAAGAAAACCTTTCCTAGAAGACTCTACTAACTTTACCTCAAATCTTATTGTCCAGAATTATACCAATCAGAGTTAAAGAGGAAAAAAATATCATCTCTGTCTTGAGTTAATTAAAGGGGCTCTTCCCTGAGTTCATGAATGCAAAGATGGTGTGCCACCTGACAAAATGAGGCCCTAATAATCAGGAGAAAGGAGGAGAAGGCTTATGTGGGCATCATCAATAATCTATGCTACACTAATTCATGTGGTAACACAATGATAAAGCATGGAAATTTGGAAAATAAAGAAGTTGAATTAAATATTTTTCAACAACCTGTGACAAAGTCCTGACCAAATTTGGTACATAAAGATGATATGAGATGGATATAGGGATGCCTGGGTGGCTCAGCAGTTTGGCACCTAACTTTGGCCCAGGGCATGATCATGGAGACCTGGGATCAAGTCCCTCATGGGGCTTCCTACATGGAGCCTGCTTCTCTATCTGCCTGTGTCTCTGCCTCTCTCTCTCTGTGACTCTCATGAATAAATAAATAAAATCTTAAAAAAAAAACAGAAAGAAATGATGTGGAAATAATTCATGTGTAAGCATGTGCAATAAAAGTAGTTATTTTAAAATACGGTTCTTTGTCATGATAAAGAGTTGTATGACTTGTACATAATAACATGGGAATGTGGGAAGATTTTAAATTCATGGGTAAGATATTTATTTATTTATTTATTTATTTATTTATTTATCTATTTATTTTTTCACGGGTAAGATATTTAGAAGAATAATGAGATTTCAAGGACATTTGGCTAGTCTGTTCGATTTTCTGTAACTTTAAGAATGTTTAAAAAACAGTCTTGGATAAAACTTGAGTTAACCTGAATGCCTACTAGTAAACTTAAAACTCACTTTTGCTTTAAAAAACTAACCTCTATAGAAGTCTAAACATGCAGTTAGGAAAATTGCAACTATCCTGAAGATGATATGGTAAGAATACAATGACTGGATCTTCAATATTAATTTCCAATTCAGGTCAGAGATAAGAAACTGCCATCAACTCTGGGCAAATGTTTTCTTGATTATATAAAATATTTGACATATAAATAGAAATATATAAAAATTTTAGTAGTGACATTTTAAATATTTTAGGTCATGTCAGTGCAAATGAAAAGTTTGAGGAACAAAAATAATAGAAGTAATCAGCATTGGGATTAAAGCTATAGTGTAATATAAATTTACTTTAAAAATGGAATGACTTTATTTTTAAGAGGCTATTTTATACAATACTGGCACCTTTTCCCCAGGTGTTGATATCTGAAATACAGATGGTAAGGGAATGGAATAAATTAAACAGCAGGGTTACCATGGAATTCCTTTTTTAATTGCATTAATCATTAATTCCTTTTTTAAATGCAGTAACCAAAAGAAGGCTTACAGAACATAATTGAAATTACATTAAGGAGGCAAATTCCTGTTAGACATTGTTGTTGAACTTCAGTAGTGACTGAGTTGGTGAGAATGTTTTTTTTTTTTTTTTTTTTGTATGAATGCCTTGATTTTAGTGGCATATGACATAATTTCTTTATATCAAAATCCCTTTTTTGGTAAATAAGGTACTAAAATCTTTGACTTTATTTAGAACATTCTTCTTGAAAAATGAACTTTATTGATCTTAAAAGAGAGCAGAATGGACAAAAGTCTAATTGACACAATCCACTATTTGATTTTTGTTTCGTATTTATAAATAAAAATTAAAAATATAAATGTGTGTGCTATTGTTTTATTCATTCATTCCACAGACTCATATTGGGTGGACACTATGAGTGAATCATTTGACAAGATGTTGTGGATAATACAGAGCAGAGCAAAGATGGTAAATAAAACAGATTTTTAACAAGTCCACTTATAAGGCAGTATGGAGTAAATGCTACAAGAAACAATGAATCCTAATACCCTGCCATGGGTAGAGTTCACCTGTGACTAGCTTTCCAGAGTCCGTAGTGGAGTGAGTAAAATTAATATCATATTGGTGTAAAATTATAAACTATTCCTTTTTTTTAATAAACTATTCCTAATTTTGATCTGAAATTGTGTATATCCTACATTTTTGGAGTAAAAAGTCCTATCTTTAATGAAATGATGATTTAAAAAATATTCCTATCTGACGGAATTAAATATTGGGTACAGGCTCTGAATTTATTTTAATGACTTATAGATTCACATGTGTTGTATCTTAGACCAAGAACTAGGGAACTGAACTTGGGAAATTCAGTTTGAATGAAATAATGAATCTTCCTTGTGTAAGAGGAATTAGGACATTTTCTATTTCTATATTCTGCCTTTTTTTTCACATAGTCCTGGGAATAGATTATTCTCCCATGAAATGCGGGCATAGGGATGTCCATGCAGCTTCTATGTATATTTTGGGGGAAGAACAGGGCAGGTGTGAAAAGAGAGTTGGCAACAAAGTGTTTGGATTGAGAAACACTACTCTTGGGACGCCCTGGTGGCTCAGCGTTTGAGCATGTGCCTTCAGCCCAGGGCCTGATCCTGGAGACCCAGGATCGAGTCCCACATCAGGTTCCCTGCTTGGAGCCTGCTTCTCCCTCTGCCTGTGTCTCTGCCTCTCTCTCTCTCTCTCTCTCTCTCTCTCTCTCTGTGTTTGTGTGTGTCTCTCATGAATAAATGAATAAAATCTTAAAAAAAAAAAGAAAAATGCTACTCTTTGTGCAAATTAAATAGCTGATATGGCAATAATTGAGTCTGAGGTCTCAACATATTGGGAATTAAAATTTCATAGAAAAGTCTTTCTCTTAATATATAATCTGCTGTCATTTTACTGAGTTGAATATATTTTGAAAAATCAAGATAATATTTTTTGAAGGGAACATGCTTAGCCAAAATATAGTTATGCCATTAAACATAGGTACAGCAAGCCCATTCTTCTTAAAAACTTCACTTATTAGATGACACAGCAAACATAAAACAATACATGAAGTTGCCACATACTGCCTGAGAATATTTGGCTTTCTTAATTGGTTAATTTATTGTAGATATATTTTTAATCTTAAGGGGAAAATACATTTTGGTGTTATTCAGACAACTCCATTCTAAAAATGTCTTCTTGGAGGTACAAATGAAAACTATCAGACTGGAGAGAAGAACCCAGCATAAAAAAATTGTAAATAAATAATATAGTTAACATCATCATTAATTGCTATAAATCTGATGACAACTTAACTGTGTATTGCAAACAAGGAAGTAGATAGCCAGCTTGATTTATATCACACAGATAGATCATGAGTACTGAGCAACTGAGTGACTTTAGAAAAAATAAATCATAGTCTAAATCTCCCATATAAAAAAATTAGGTTCTGTATTAGAAAATCTCTAAGATTCATATTGAGGTTACAAAATTCTAATTTTTCCTTCAATGAGGTTTCTTTCTAATTTTCTTCAAGATATGACCTTTTGCTCATAATGCAACAAAGTTAATTAAACTCCCACATTTTACATGCTAATTTGAAGCCCTGGTTGTAATTTATTGCATCTGAAGTACAAGGAGCACAACTGGTTAATAAGTTTGATCAAATTTCTGGATTGTTTACAGAACAGAGTCTAGGGAAATAAACTTTCATAGCCTGTAGGGCAGTACATGTAGAAAATTAATACTTTAAAATAAGTTATAACAAAATATTAAATACCATTGTATATGTAGTTGGAAGAACAGAACTCTGCTTTGATTTTGTTATAGAAAGAAGAAAAATAAATGTCCCTCTTCAGATTATAAAAAACAGTGAGTGGAGGGTGACAACACAAAGGAGAGAAAGAATTTTTAACTGGCAAGGTGTGCCCAGGTTCTCTTCTGTGTTACTAAATGGAGCCACTGAGGCAAATGGTTCTATTATTTGACAAAATTGTTATGGGTTTCATTATTCACACATCAGTGGGTTCTGTCAGCAGGAGAAATGGAAACCACTCTTCAAAATAATGCAAAGCATTACCTATGATTTGGGCAAAGGAATCTGAGTGGACGATAATGTGTAGACGACTATATCCTTCTTCCTTCACGTGAATATGGTCTATATTGTCTCTAAAATCCATGGTCTATTTCTGGAAGTGTGTGTGTGTGTGTGTGTGTGTGTGTGTGTGTTTGTGTGTGTGCACGTGCCCAAAAAATGTGAGGTAAGATCATCTAAAGATAGAATAAGACAAAGAGAGGGGAAAGAAAGTACACCTGTGCTAATTTGCTCATTTTTAAAAAGTCAGTAGATGCAAAAAGCATTCAAAGATTATTCTTTGAAAACAGTTTAAGTAATTTTTATTAGGTCAAGATTTTTGATATTCTTTTGTTATATGACCACAATCCCCCCAATTATTTAGGCTTAGATCTGTACTACATGTTCCCCACATAGGCTCTGGTTACTATATTTATCAACACAGAGTTTTGACTTATCAACTATGATTTATCAACACAGAGTTTTGAAATTTTTGATTTATCCTTTTGTCGAAAAAAATGTTTACGATTCATATGATCCACTGGCTTTTTTTTTTTTTAAATTCATGTGTGCTCTCTTCACTGGGCTCTAGGTTATTTTTCTATTTGAGAATATCTATCCATTGCCTTCAGACTTAAAGGACAACTAAGTAAGGCATAAATTCTTTGTTCATGCTTTCTCTCAGAAGTGTGGATGTCCTCAGATGTTGTAGACATTGCTCTTCTACCTTGTGGCACTCCCTGAATGCTGCTGTGGAGACATCTGGCACCCAATTCATCTTCCTTCTTGTGGATGACTTCCTCTTACTCTGTATGCCTAGATGAGTCTTTATTCTTGAAGTTCAATGACTTCAGGAAGATACACCTTGGTGAGATTATTCTGTATTGATTTTTCCTGAACTTGGTTCATCCTCAGTACAGATGCAATTTTTCTTTATTTCGGGAAAAATGTATTCTGGTATTTTATTCAATGTATATTTTATTTTAAATTATATAGGTTTTCTTATTCAGAGATACTCAGTGCACATTTGGGTTTAATTTTTCTGACTTCTGTATATGCAATCTTTTTTATAATTATATTTTTCAATAAAGGCTGTATGGAAAAACTTAGCTAGAAAATATGTCTCTGCCTATATTGGGCCAATCCTTCCAGCTACATACTGGATCATGTAACTTGCTTACACATCAGCTTCAAATGGCTTCCAATCATCCTTGGGATACATCTGTAATTCTTAACACAAGCTCACCATCTCCTTTTCTAGTTTCATTTCACAATCTTCTCCCCAAGATATCTATGCAAGCCCCATTACTTGTGGATGCTCAAATATACTATGATCTTTTTTGTTTGGTCTTAATATTTACATCTGTATATCAGATACCTTGCCCTCCCCTGTTTCATTTTTAATCATAAGTTTTTGAGAAATTTTTAAAAGCACAGTAAATTCAGAAAACAATATGACAAACATCTTTGCGCACCACACAAAATTAGCTATTGTCAATATTTCATCGTATCTGCTCAAATATTACTTTAGTCAATGGAATAAAACATTACAGATAAAGGTGATGTTCTATTTTTCCAGTCACATGCCAAACTAATCTATCTCTCTGCTCCTTCCTTCTCCATTTACGTGCATTCTTGATAATAATTTGATGTGTATACTTCCAACTCTCTAAATGTGTGTGTGTGGACACATGCAGTATGGCTTTGTTTTTAAAAAAAATATATGCATATATATATAAATGATATCTAATATATAAAACTCTGTCACTTGCTATGTGTGTGAGAATGATTGATAATATATTGTTTCTTTTTAATTTTCATTTCATCTATTTATTTTTTAAACCTTTTTAAAATCTGGGGAAGTATATTTAGGTCTGAAAATGCTTAATATCAGGCATCCTGATATTAAGGGTGGCTGAGTTAGTGAAGCATCTGCCTTCACCTCAGATCATGATCCTAGGGTCATGGGATGGAGCCCTACACTGGACTCTCTGCTCAGCGGGGAGTCTGCTTCACCCCTCCCACCCCCCTAATCCTCCCACCCCCGACTGCTGCTTGTTCCTGTGCATGCGTGCTCCCTCTCTCTCAAATAAATAAATAAAATCTTAAAAACAATAAATAAAATAAAAATGTTTAATATCCTTTTTAAGATAGCTTTAGCTATCCACTATAGTATTTTATTAAAATCAACAAATGATTCCTTTGAAGATTCTTCATCCTAAAAAAGTATTTTAAGAATAATAGAATATATCCAGAATTATCACCTGTACAGTGTATCTTAAAAATCTACCTTGAGGGGGCACTTGGGTAGCTGAGTCAATTAAGCATTTGCCTTCAGTTTGGGTCATGATCCTAGGGTCCTGAGATCAGCCCCCCCATCAGGCTCCCTGTTCAATGGGGAGCCTGTTTGTCCCTCTTCCTCTGCTGCTCCCTCTGCTTGTGCTTGCTCTTCCTTTTCAAATAAATAAATAAATAAATAAATAAATAAATAAATAAAATCTTTAAAAAACAAAACAAAAACAAACCTACCTTGGGTTGAAGTTTATTTTTAATGCAAAAGAGTATTCAAACTCATATAAACAAGATTGAAATCAAACTCCAGAAGTTAGGGGAGAAATTTGATATATAAATTCACTTGCAATACTTTGTTAGAGCCTTTTGCTTTGTCTTATTTGTGTTCCACTGAAGACCCGTCTGGGTGTATGTGTGAAGAAATAGAAATTATTTATACAATTGCAAGCACCTACTTGTATGTTATGCACACACACACTGAGTTTGTACATTATTTCAGCAGTGGGAAAAGAGTGAGCTCAAGTCGTATCTAATTAAAAATGAAACTCCCCAAAGAAATATGCTTAGTATTAAATTCTAGTTTTTCATAAGTGTAATGAAAATTAAGTAACTAAATTAGTATATACACTCTGGAGTTCATCTATCCATCAAAATAATTGTTTTCCTTCCTCTTTATTACTTTAGTAATCAGTCTCTTAGTAAGTAACTGACCTACTGTATCAGTGAAGCATATACTTGAGGCGTTTCCTTTTCCTGCAGTAAACTGATACCATTTTATGCTATTTCAGTGTCCCTTACCTAGCCAATGCAATTAATATTTTGATGTTGAGAGAAACTTTGGCAGATTCCAGGACCAGTATAAGCTGTCGTGTCCACAAGGCTTTTAGCTAGCCAGGAATATGATTTCCTTCAAATACTGGAGCAGGGTTTTTACTTCTCTCTATCTCCAGCTAAGAACTCTGTTGACAGAATCACATTTTCTCTTGGTGTGTTCTACTAAATCTAAAGATGTCAGTCACTAGTTGGTCAATATGGAAGTTGGGGTACCATGCCTATGATTTTGTAGCTCTTATCCATAGGTTTAGCCTCTTTTATCCAATGGCCGTGGCCAGAGTCTCTCAGCTTCAGCAGTATTGACATTTTGGACTGGATAATACTTTGTTGTGAATATGGCAAGCAGAAGATCTGCATTGTAGGGTGCTTAACAATCTCTTACACAGTAGAATCTCACTAGATGCCAGTAACACTTCTTCACTCCCAATCACGACCAATAAAAATGTCTGTGGACATTACCAAATGACCCCGTGTAGGTGGTTGGACAACAGCATCCCCAGTTGAGAATCATTGTTGTAGTATTATCCTCTTCTACTATCTCTAATTTGGTCTCAGCGTGTTGGGGAGAAAATGTCTATCTGGAATATATTTTAAATTTCCTCTTTGGAGCAAGGTTGGCTCCTATTTTCTTGGGCTAAATTTATATACATTAGCATAATATTTTATTTAAAATAAAAAAGTTTATTTTTCTAATCTTGAATCTCATTTGAAATGAAACTATTGTAGCTGTTTCTTTTGGTATTTCTCTTCATAGTTCCCAAATAAAAGTGGGGTGCTGCATGGAATAGAACTGAAAATATATGGCTTTGGCTTATTGAAAACAGTGGAGTAGTGAGAACACAAATATTAGATCTAGAAAGCTGGCATCTCTGTTATGCCAGGGAATAATATTTAATAAAACAGTCGCCTGTGATATATTAGAAGGCAGATAAATAATCAGCTACATAAGATCTAGGAAATACTGATAATGTTGTGAGTGTTTCCTTATTATTTTCATGTACAGAAGGTGAATACAGGTAAGTGTGTTTGCCAAGTTCACTGCATGTAGCTTGCAATATAAATTGATTGAGAATTGGATAGTTCAGCATCTCAAATGTTAAAAACAAACATACAAACAAACACCCCAGCCAACTGATTCTATTTTACTAGAAACAAGTATTTTGCCTAGCCAGAAATCTTGCCAACACAGACAGCTCAGAGATCATATGAGTGGGGCTGGCTCTCACTCAAGCCATTGTTTCATGAGAGAGGGCAATGGGTAGTACTCAGGGGCTAGTACAGCAAAGATATATTATCAGATTTATAAACTATGTCTTGAGAGAATACAGCTGTGTTTACTCCAATATAGAATCGATCAGAAACGAAGTGTTTGAATTCCCACTGTTTTTTTTTAGACAAATAGATTACCAGAAAAACCAGAAGTGTGGTTTACAGAAGCATGGTTTATAAAAGCATGATCACATGACTTCTAAAACAAACTCCAGACCCCCCAAATTCCACAAGCAGAAAGAGGGCCATCAGAGCAGTGCAGCCTCCAAGAGAGACACACTGCAGTGCCAGGATGGTTGGCGAGTTGCTGCTCCATGGACCAATCACAGAACTTTCTACACTGACAGGGACTGATGCTTTTGTGATTCCTGTTCGCAGGATTTGAATATGCCACAGGTACCCTATTCTTCCATTTTCCAAATAGAAGATTTAATTTCTGCAATCTTCCTTACCCTTGTAATGAGCATGTAACGTGGTGACTTTTGTATTTATGGACTACTGGATCATGAGAAGCTGTATCTAGACTTAGAGGAGAGAGAATTTTATATTGCACTGGGATTTGTTCTGAGTGCATCTTTAGAATTGAATTTAGAAGTGGCTTCTCTTGAGAAAGGGGTTTGCACAAATAATGAATATCCAAAAGAGAAAACTGGCAGTTTTCAAATTCTCTCTCCAATATGCCTTTCCCATCCTCCCCAAATGCTGCCTTCCCTGTGTTTTAACTGACACCATCTTATGTGAAATAATTCAGTAACTTATGTGAAATAATTCATAAAGAAGAGTACAAATCCAAGAAAGCTGAAGTCTTACTTCTCGTGTGTTGGTTATTCTCCATTTCTAGATTAAATTTTCACTATTCTCTGCCTTTTTCTACACACAGGATGCTGATGTCTATTAACTGCATTACATAGGCTCCCTTTCATTCTGGCTTCTGATTGGGGTTTGGCCAATGGGAAGTGCTGGCATGAGGAATGAGCAGGCAATGAGAAAGGTGGGTAGGCATTTCACACTCCTCAATGTCTGATGGTGATTCCTGCAGTGACTCGATTCTGCAGTGGCCACAGCTGCTCTCCAGAGGCTGTGCTGAGTTCTTTCCAAGCTTCTGAAGTGCCATTTGTTCCTCTTGCCCTACTGGTCTAGGGCTAGTAATGATGTTCCACTGTTACTGGTCGCTGGGTGCCCAGCATCCTAATTGTCTCCTTAACACTTCTCTCACAGGTGTAAATAGTCCTTTTCATAAATTATCTTTAATTAAATACTTTATTGTGTGTCTAGAGCTTATCTCCATTTCTTTTCTGTAATCCGTTTACATTTATTTCTTTTTCTATTCTTATTATTGGGGTTTTGAGGGATGTGTAAATAAATACACTTATCTATTCTGGAGGTCTATTTCATAACAAAATCTTCCCTAAGAGTAAAATAAAAAATTTGTGAAAAATACAGGTTTGAAATTTACAATGGAATTATTTTTCCCTTTTCCCCAAAATAGATCCATGTATATATATATTTTTTTATACTGACTCCAGTTTTAAGACAGCTGATAATTGTTACAAATTGTTGCTGTTTAATAAGCACTCTTGTTCCTTCATAACTATCTCACTAAATTGGCACCTCTGTTGATCGTACTCCTCTAACCAGACAGAATTTTTGGCTCTGTCCACTCTCATCCACTAGCATACTTCCTTATGTCTAAAATTTTATTTTATATATATTTTTACTTGTGGATAGTTCCCAGTAATAGAAGTTTCCTATGGTAGGCAACTGACCATAGATCTTTTTTCATTTCTGGTTGTTGAGCAACTCAATATTTCAATAATGAATAAATGAATATATAGGATGGAAGCCCCACCCTTTTTTGGTCAATTTTGGACTCTTTTAAGATATCTGCATCTTTTGTCCTTCATTCTTCCAGCATTTGGCAGATTGCTTCATTTATTAGGTCCTCCAGAAAGGTATGTTGGGTAGAACAGGGATCAGAGATCACACACACACACAAACACACACACACACAGAAAGACAAAATGCAAGGAAATCGTAATAACTTTTTAAATTTTTCTGAACTTGTTCTCCTTCCATTACGTGTGTCTTGTATTATAGCTATTCTATTTCAGCTTTCTGCCTGATTCCCTTTTACTGTGCTCAAAGACAGCTTCCAAACTTCTTTAGATTGTTACATGGTCTGGGCAAATTGACCTCTACTTGATCATTTCCAAGATGGATAGAATGATTTTGAGTAATTTGGACTTTTCAAATGTTTCTTGAGAAGTGTGAGAGACATGAAGACAACTATTTGTAGTTTGAATGGTAGTTGACAATTTTTCTCCACTTCACCAAATCTTCCATTTTCTTTCATTCCAAATGTTACTGAAAACATTTAACCTTTCTTGAGTTTAATGAGAATTAATGAATTAAATTTGTTTTCACTCACCTAAAGGGCAACATTTGATCACCTTTTCTGTTGTCTTTATCCCTAATGACTATATCTGGTCTCTTCTCTGTATTACCAGGTCAGTGTGTTCCCTTTCATTATTAGTTTAGGTTATTAGAATCTTTTTGATTGTTAAAAACTCTGGTGTAATTGTTCCCCTTTATTTTCAAATGCAGGTTGATGAACAATAGCAGTAGGTCATAATGGTGGTACTAGAATTATATACAAGTAAAATCATGTGAATATAGAAATAACATAGATTAATAACTAAAATTTAAGGAGAGTTTGAGGAAATAAAGTCATCAAAAATAGATTACCTAGAATAGGAGAGGGGTAAGTCTTAAAGACATTTGGGCTATTGTTACTAGAAGAGGGAAAGTTAGATATTGGACTGGACAATAAAACAATGTCTTATTTTATTTTTGGATAGTGCTGGCATGTGATTGCCACTGTACACATGTGTGATGAATGAAACTAATAAAGATAAATATAAAGGTCCTGATTTCAAAGAGTTTTGTTCATTGTTAAGGGTGTGCAATAGAATGTTTTCTGGTCAAATGGAGGAAGGATATTTTAATACAGGATTTGTTACATAAACATTTGTCCTTTCTTTTTTTTTTTCTTTTTTACATTTGTCCTTTCTTATATGAAATATGTTGTTATAAGAATGATTTAATTATGTAGTTATACTTACCATCTACTGTAATTTGTGTGCACAGATTAATACTGCCTACATTAAAAATGTCCAATTAAAAATGATCAATATAGTAATTATATATAAAGTCATGTTTATATCCTAATGAGAGACATATTACTGAGTTATTTACAATATCTGCATAAGATACCTCCATAAGATACACAAAGTGTAAATAAATGTGGATTTATCTGAAGATCAAATACAAGATCTGTTGTGACTCTGAGACGTAGAGAATGCTCTTTGATCTTTATCTCTGTTAGATAACTGAAATCAAATTGGAAGCGTAGACAGAGAAACTTTAAAACTAACTTCGAAATATTCCAGTAGTACTCCTATAATTCTGATTGTTTTTCCTTTATCCTATCTTTTCTAAGGCTCTTATTAATTTGTTGTCATGAGATTATGATGATGTGTAAGACTAGGTCAAACTATTTATAATATTTTAATTGCCTTTCTGTTCACTACACAAATAAAGCTGTTTAATGCATGTGCTACTTGAGTCATCCTCATGCTCAACTGTTCCCGCTCAGCTCAGTCCTGACTTATGATTCGTTGTATTTCTAGAGTCTCACCACTTTGCTACTTCCAAACTCGTTTTTTTTTTTTTTAAGATTTTATTTATTTGAGAGAAAGAGAGAGAGTGAGCATGTGCATGCTAGCACAAGCAGTGGGGGGAGAGGGGCAGAAGGAGAGAGAGAAGCAGACTTCCCATTGAGCAGGGAGCCTGATTTGGACCCTGAGATCATGACCTCAGCCAAAGACAGATGATTAACTGACTGAGACACTCAGGTACTCCCATCCCCCCTCAACTTCTATTTTGACTCTAGTAGCAAAATAGTGATTGGGGAAAATTGATCTGGTAAGCATTATTGAAGTGTAGGAACATGTATATAATCTTTGAATGCACGAGAATTCCCTCAATTATTCCAAAATTTCACTGTGTTTCAGAATTGGCACATATTCAAATAAAAATATTCTCTAGACTCATTTTACATGCACAACATTTAATCCTTATTCTGTTTTAGGTTCACAGTCTAAAATGAATATTGGCAAGAATGGGTTGCACAAAACATAAATTAATTCCATATTGTGTCACAAGAAGCGTAGGTTTGAAGATGTTGAAACATCACACAGCTCATCCACCTCTATTAAGTAAATTTTTCAGATGGGTAACTCTACTGTTTTGAAGGATTTCATTTGTAACATTGCACCTTTAATAAGATTCTTACTACTTCCAATGTGCTTTTAGGTCCTCTTGATTTCTCTTTGAAAGTCTTCTCTAAGTGAACTTTCTTGTTCTAGTTTTATCATTTGTATCCTTATATAATTCTTATCATTCCCATCATTCTTACCAATCTTAGATTCACCGTTCCAGTTTTTATTGCTTACTACATTGTGTCATGACTAGTCCACTCTGATTAATCTGTTCTAAAGATCACTACCACATTACACCTTTACTCTTGCTATCTTTTCCAACTACCATAGTCCAGTTCCATTTTTCTCTAATGTTCTATAACCTAAGCACCCTTCAAGGACCAAGTTAAGGCTTCATTTCTTCCTGAAATTCTTCTGCACCATTCTGCCTGAGGTGACTCTCTCTTAACTTTGAGGATAGTCTTCCATAAAGGCTAGGACTTGATTCTCTTTTATCTTATATTATGTCTTCATTGTTGCATATATATTAGAAAATAATGCAAAATTCTTGAGAATAGTCAATTTAAGATGCTTCTATGTTGCTTTTTCCATAAACTAGTTATCATTTAAAATAAAGAAATTTGGGATGCCTGGGTGGCTCAGTGGTTGAGCATCTGCTTTTGGCTCAGAGTGTGATCCTGGAGTTTTGGGATCGAGTCCCACATTGGGCTCCCCACAGGGAGAGTGCTTCTCCCTCTGCTTATGTCTAAGCCTTCTCTCTGTGTCTCTCATGAATAAATAAATAAAATATTTTAAAAATAAAGAAATTTGAGGTCTAATTAAAATATAGTAATGTAACATTAACAGAATTACTGTATTATAGAGCATAAGATTTAGAAGAAAATTTAGAGATTTGGGGGCTTTCTCCCATTCCCTAAAACTATACCAAATATTATATTGGGAAGAACTACACAGTAGTCCTAAAAGACGAATATAAGAATTTTTACTTTTAGACAAAATATTTTCCCTGAATTCCACCTACTTTGTACCTAGGCAAGTTAAGCTATATAATACAGAAAATAGAAATTTTCTTTTTTTTCTTATTTCTTAAATCTAGAGTTTGAAGTGTAGATTAAGCCCTATACCTCCAAAGATCTTCTTTTCTTTAAGGACACATTGTGAATCCTCTTAACTCTCCAGAGGGTTATAAGAGATTCAAAAATAGGCCAATCTGGAAAACTGAGAGGCCTAACTACTTTCAAGAATGAAGGCAATGAGGAGTCATTAAAGGCTTTTGAACATAGCAGTAACAGGATGCAACTGATGTTTAGAAAAATTATCACAGCTAGAGCATTGGAGATAAATTTTGCGATATTGAGTCTTCCAAGAAAGAAGAGATTGGTACCTAAACTAAAAAAAATAGAAAGAAGGGGTGGATCTAAGAGATACATTGAGAAGAAAACAAGAGGATTTTGTGACTAATTTCCCTTGGGGGGAAGAAATAGTAGTAGAAGATAAATTGTATGAATCCATAATTCTACAACTCTGAGGTTTTAAATCTAATTTTAGGAATTATTTTGTGATGTCATTGGGAGAAACAGAAGCCTGTTTAATGTTGAGTCACCAAAGCAAAGAGTGCTATTTATTTTTCATTTTAACTATACAGTTTACTGACAGAGTATCTATTACACCAAATATACTTTTTTTTTTGCAAGGAATGCAAATGCATACCTATCAATTAGGAAAATAACATATGGATGAGTCAGAAGAACATTAAAAGTATTCATATTTTCTCTGAAATCCGACTGTTTAAACATGATATTCAGAAAAAGTTATTGTGACCTGCTGACTAAATAGGTTACAAACCTGTCTGGTCTGTGTTTCATGTGGTATGATCTACCTTTTCATAGGCAGAAAATAAACTTTCTGATAAATAGTAAAGTTCTCTGCAAGAAAAGAATCAATTTAAAAGATACATATTTTCCCTAGCAATTTCTTACTTGATATAACTCCTGAGGCAAAGGAAACAAAAGCAAAAATAAACTATTGGTATTTCATCAAAATAAAAGCTTCTGCACCGGCAAGGAAACAATCAACAAAGCTAAAAGGCAACCTATGGAATTGGAGAAGGTATTTGCAAATGACATATATGCTAGAGGATTAGTATCTGAAATGTATAAAGAACATATAAAACTCCACATCCAAATCCAAATAATCTAATAAAAAATAGAAGACGTGAATAGACAGGTTTTATAAGAAGACATACAGATGACCAACAGTAATATGAAAAGATGCTCCACATCATTGACAATTAGGGATATACACATCAAAAGTACAATGAGATTATCACCTTATTACACCTGTCAAAATGGCTAAAATTAACAATACAAGAAATAACAGGTGTTGGCCAAGATGTGGAGAAAGGGGAACCTTCTTACACTGTTAGTGGGAATATAAGCTCATGTAGCCACTCTGGAAAACAGCATGGAAGTTGCTCAAAAAGTTCCTATGATCCAGCAATTGTACTACTAGGAATTTACTAAAGAATACAAAAATACTAAATCAAAGGAATTCAGGCATCCTAATTTTTGAAAAGAGTTTATTTATTTATTCATGAGAGACACACAGAGAGAGACAGAGATAGACAGAGAAAAAAGCAGGCTTCTCTCAGGAAGCCCAATGTGGGACTCCATCCCAGACCCAGGATCACACCCTGAGCTGAAGGCAGATGCTTAACCTCTGAGCCATCCAGGCGTCCCCACCCTGATATTTATAGCAGCATTATCTACAGTAACCAAACTTTGGAAAAGCCCAAGTTTCCACTGATTGATAAATAAAGAATATATGTGGTATATACACACAATGGAATATTACTCAGCCATAAAAAGGAATGAAGTCTTGCCATTTGCAATGACATGGATGGAGCTAAAGGGTACTACGCTAAGCAAAATAAGTCAGCCAGAGACAGACAAATACCATATGATTTCATTCATATGTGGAACTTAGGGACAAAACAAATGAACATAGAGGAAAAAAGACAGAGAGAGAGAGAAAAATCAAGAAGCAGACCCATATTGTTCACCTAAAACTAATAAAACACTGTATGTTAGTTAACTAAATGGAATTTAAATAAAAACTTAAAAAATAAAAGATACATATTTTATGGTACTGCGATAATGAAAAAAGGAAAGTGCTAAAACACATTTTCCCTTTCTCACCTTTACAAGGAAAACTACTTTATTCACATATTAATAATAATAATAATAATAATATACCTTTACATTGATGATAATATGTATTATAAAGTGCTAACCTAAGGTATTTGTGAATAATTAAGATTTAAAGCCCATCTAATATCAATTTTAGAAATGGAAGCCTGCCCTCAGCCCTTCAGTTTAATTCAACTCTCATTGTTGATTAAACAAATTGACGAGCAAGAAAGAACTGGAAATGTTTCTACAAATATTTTACTCCTAGGAAGTCAAACAAAAGTTACCTCATTTTTTGAAAAGGTAGAGAGTAGAAAATCAGTGCCCCTTCTTCAATATTTATATTAGAAACTTTAATTGGTATTAGGCAATCAAGAAGACAATTTTTCTTAATACTTGAGAAATCTTCAAACTTATGAGAAATAAAATTAAAAATAAAATAAGATGGTTATGTTTTCCTCTGCATTTTTAGCTACATAGAATACTTTCTATGAATCTATTATTTTGATTTGCCACAGAATCATGTTAGAAGTGAGACTGACAATGAACTCTATGTATTTGGTCTGTGATAGATCCTCATTCACTATACATTGAAAATTTAGCCTCAAATAATAGAATGGAAAATCTAGCTTCAGATTTGCCAGTTGGATCCAATTTGAATAACTTTAGTGGTTTTATATAACAATTGGCAATAAACTCTTTAGAGGGAATGAAATAAGTATATAATAGCCAAATTTTACACAATACTATTTGTATTTTTGTTATAATAGTTATTCTCCTCATGCAAATCTCTAAGTATTTTAAAAGTATTATTGCCAACAATTGTAGATTTTATGTGTATTTTTAAGAATCTCTTAACTAGAGTTCCTAAAAATTAGAAAAACTCGGATCTATCTATATGCTAGATGTACCATAATGGTCCATAATGATGTATTATAAGAGTTATAAAGCTACAGCCATATGTTTAATACCAACGCTCATAATGTACTAACAGTTAATATGTTAATCCAGGGGGAAAATGCAAATAAGATTATTGCATTTTTGGTCATGCTCAGTGTCTCTAACCACTTGTCAGAAACATGAAAATGTAACTTGGCTATCAGGCAAGCAATATAAAGTAGCATACTAAAGTGATTCTGCTAGCAATAATTGTTTAACTTTCTTTTCTCTTGGCAAAGTCTTACTTTCATCCTAAAGTTCCATTTGAAAATCTTACTCCTCACTGATTTGCTTCAGTAATTATGCTCTTTTCAAGTCAATGTTAACTTCCTTATGCTTCTTGGTTCAGTTTTCAATTATTTTTTATATATAGATTCTTTCCTGAACATATACATTTGATGTTTACATATTATTTTATTCATGAGCATATTGTAACTAGTGAACTTTCCCGATTCATACTGTAAGGCAAGGACTCTATGACTATTTTTAGCTGGCAAAATGTAAATGACAGTGGTATCTGTCACTTGTGGGTTGAAAAATTTAAGAACTGGGTAGGGAGCTCTGTTTCCTCTTTTCTGGGTCTAGAAACCATGAAAGTTTCATATTAAGATGACTGCACTTCAGAATAAAAGGGACTTGAATTCTTGAGCCACTGGGCGTGGGAGAGCCTGTACCAACCCACCTTGGTTTGTAAGAAGTAAAATATAAATTTCTAATGTGTTAAGCAATTGACATTTGAGATTTCTCTTCATGGCAGCTCACATATGCTTCTATATCCCCAGATTCTAACTATCTAAATTATCAGTTTTTATCAACTATATAGTAACTGCTTCAGATATGTAATTAATAATTATTTTTTTGGAAAGCTTGTGTAAAATAACTATTAGAATGACATTTCACTCATCTCTTCTATTTTATAGACTTGGAGTAAAGTTCATTTACACATTTATTCATTAATTCAGAAAATGATTCGTTGAGTGTCTACCATGTGCCAGAAACTGTCTATCTTGAGTCCTGGTAATATAGCAATAAATGAAAATGATAAAAAAAATTTTGGGGAGCACCTGTGTGGCTCAGTCAGTTAGGCGTCTGCCTTCGGCTCAGGTCATGATTTCAGGGTCCCAGGATCAAACTCTCCCTGCTGAGCAGGGAGCCTACTTCTCCCTCTCCCCTCCCCTCCTTGCGCTCTCTCTCGCTCTCTTGCTCTCTCTCATAAATAAATAAATAAATAAATAAATAAATAAATAAATATCTTAAAAATTCTGTTCCCATAAATCTTAAATTCTGTTATAGATAGATAATAAGCAATATAACTACATATACATATACATATATGTATATGTCAAATATATATGATAGAAAAAAATAGAGAATTGTGATGAGATAGTATTGTTGGCTTAAATTTTAGAATGAATGACCGAAACAGATCCCACCAAGAGAGTGGCTTTTGAATAAAGACCTACAGGAATTGGAGGTACTAGCCTTGTGGACAACTGAGGGAACAGCTCCAGGCAGAGGAAGTAGCATGTGTAAATATGGGAGTATTTCTGAGCCACATGAGAAACAACAAGGAAGCCTGTACTACTAAAGCAGTGGGAATGGAGAAATAGGAGACACTAGGAGACACGTTCAAAGAGGTAAAAGGGACCCAAATCATTTAGGGACTTGGAAAATCACTGTAAGACCTTTGGCTTTTATTCTGAGATGGAGGGCCATTGGAGGGTTTTGTTCAGGGGAATGACATGATATGAATTAGGTTTTAATAAGATCAATTCAGGGGCTATGTTGAGAATGACAGAAATGATAGCACTGGAATAGGAAAAGCTAGAGAAGCCTGATTGAAATAATCCAGGTGAGAGATATTTGTGGCTTCCACCAAGGAGGTAACAGTCATTGAACGGAGAAGTGATATGATTCTGAATATATCTTGGAATTAGGGATCGTAGGATTTGTTATCAGACTAGCTATGAGGTTGACAGAAATTGAATTGGGAATGAAAACACGATGATTAACTTGTGAGACTGAAAGAATAAGGTTGCCATTAATTAACATGGGGGAAACCTTAGAAGGAGTAGTTTTAGGGGAGTGTCATGGAGCACTTTGGGTGTGTTAAATTTGGGTTTCCAATTAAATATCCAAGTGCAGATGCCAAGGCTTTTGAAAACATGGGTCAATAATTCATGGGGGAGTCCAGGTTGAAAATATAAATTTGGGAGTTGTCAGCATAAATACGTGCTATTCTAATCATGACTGAATAGAGAATAAGTTCAAGGACCAAGACCACCAATATTCTAACATTTAGAAGGAAAAAAAAAAAAAAAGAGGAGTTTGAGAAGGAATGGCCAAAAAAGTAGGAAAAAATCTATGTTAAAACAAGAGAAAGAAAATTTTGAGGATACAATGATTAACTGTGTTAAATACTGCTGATTGCTGAACTAAGATGAAGTCTGAGGAATAACAATCAGATTTAGCAAAGTGAAGATCACTGTTGACATTAGTAGTGGTTTCTGTACAGTGGCAATGGCGGAAGTTAACTTAGTGGATCAAATGAAAATGGTAAGGAAGAAATAGAAGATGATGAAGCATAGATTCTTTCAGAGTTTTGTTATAGAACTGGAGATAAGATATGGGTAAGCTAGATGAAGAAACTGGGTCTGCGCAGTTTTATTTTTATTATTTTTAAATATGGTTAAAATGGAAGCTTGCTGTATCCTGATGAATGATCCACTGGAAAGAGAAAAGTGGAAGATGCAAAGGAAAAAATAGAAAAATTGATAGTCAATTACTGATATGTAAGTGGGAAGCAACCCTCAGAGTTCATCCACAATAACAGTATTGAGAATTCTGAGAGTCAGTTTTTGGAAGTTCTGTTTTATTGCTTCTTCATTCTCATTGAAGTAGGAAGCAAAGTCTTGAGCTGGGTGTGAAGAAATTAGAATAGGTTTTGGGGTGTATGGAGAATGATTAAGATAGTAGGTGAAAATATAGATTAGATAAATATAATATTATTTATAAATACAATTAAGGGTCCATTTAGGTTTTGATATCACAATAAAGCAGTCAGCATTGTGTATTTTTTCCAACCAGTTTCAGGTTCAGGGGTACTGTGGTAGACCTGGTGGGAAGTTGGATTTAACCAGGGTTTTGTTTTGTTTTGTTTTGTTTTGTTTTGTTTTGTCAAGCAAGTGGATAGAATTAAGAGAAAGGTTTATTATAATTATAATTTACTATAAATTTAAGGTGGATAATGAAGAAAAAACATGAGGGTAATAAAGATCGAAAGTTTGGATGAAGCCCAAAGTTTGTTAGAGATGGTCATCAGAAGGAGTGAGCTGGAAAGATAAAAATGATAGTAGAAAGAAAGTGTGTTAAATCGAGATGGAGAATTTGTTGTTATGGAAAATGTCAGAGTCAAGGGTGTGACCTTGGTACGGAATAGCTGCTATAGGGTAGAGAACAAGATCATTGGATAAATTAGGTCAAGGATTTAAGACATAAAAGTATTGATTTCCATGTGGAACTTGAAATTGCCCAAAAAGTGGACAGGTGTGGAACTGGAATCAGTGAGTCAGGAGCTAACTTTTTGAAAAAAGAGGTGGAGGTCATTGGGGAGCCCGAGATAACTACAGAATGTATGGATAGTGGTGTGGAAGCAGTGATGAGGAGAAAAAAAAAAAAAAGGCATCTACTTCATTTCCAGGCCCTGCGGCAGAAGGGGTATGGCAAAGAATGTAATATTGGAACAGTTTTAGAATCGGTGCCATGGGAAAGTCAAGTTTCAATTGAGGCAAATAGGAAATGAGATTTTTCTTGAAAGTAGTTTGGTATAAATATTAAAAGCTATTTGCTGATGATTGACCCTGAGATCCAGAAGATTAAAAATTGGGAGATGGATAGGGTTAGGAGAACCAGTCAGAAGAGACACAGGCCACAGCTGACTAGGGATTTGTCCTGGGCCAATAGGGATATAAAGTGGCGAAATGCCTTTTGTGCTGGCATTCCAAAAGTCAGTGACAGCGAGGCTGTGATGGTAACTCAACAAATTTGCTTGAATTGTCTGCCTTAGGCTATGTTTCTTGTTCACCTGTTTCTACATTCAACAGTAAGAATTCTGCTAATCAGATAAGTAGAGCAAAAAGAACTGAACTAACCACTCTTTGGAAAGTGACTTTTTGATAGTGTTGTGATTAGAAATTCAGAAGTAATTTTCAAACACAAGACACCTGGGGAAGTGCTAGGTGGTGTCATCTCTACTTTTTGCCAGTCATTTTTTTAAAAAGATTATTATTTTTAGTAATAATTATTATTATTAGAGAGAAGAGAGCATGAGTGGAGGGGAGGCAAAGGGAGAGAAGTAGACTCCCTGTTGAGTGAGGAGCCTGCTCTGGGGCTCCATCTCAAGACCCTGAGATCATGACCTGAGCCAAAAACCAAGAGTCAGATATTTAACCCACTGAGCCACCCAGGCACCCCTGTCACTCACTTTTAATTAAATAGTTCCTTGTTCTCATTCTTAGTCTGCAACAATCTTATTTTCTAGCTCAATGCTAATATCAAATTTAGTGTTCCATTAATTTTGATGTTTTCCCCTGTAATCATTATGGCGTATTTCTAATTCTTAAGATATCTTCATTTAAAATAATTCATTAGTAAGCACCGATTTTCATTTGCTTTTTATTTTACCTATAGTAAAATCTGCTGCTTTCATGTACAGTTCTTTGAGTTTTGACCATTTCAGGGAAACATGTAAACACTACCATAGTCAATATATAGAATAGCTTAATCACTCCCAAAATTTCCTCATGCTGCCCTTTGTATTAAACCTCTTCCCCATCCCTAATCCTTAGCAACCACTGATCTATTCTGTGTCCCTATAGCTTTGACTTTTCCGGAATGGAAATCTAATCAGCATGTCATTGGTCTTTATTCATGACAGAAATTACATTCACCCAATTATTTAAGGCAGACATTTGAGAATCATCCTTAAGCAATTCCCTCTTTGAACTCCACATCTAATCAATTATATCTTCCTTAATATCTCTGGAATTCCTTCCTCCACTTCAGTGAGCTGGAGTAAGAAAAGGAAGTTCTTGGAATTTCACCTTTAATGAATATAGTTTTGAAATTGGTGGTCATTATTCCTTAATTTTACTTGAACTTTTCGTTAGAAAGCCTATTTTATTAATCACTTTTGTAGGCTTATGTTGGTGCTACAGGAAAGAGTTGAGAAGATTCGGGGCAAAAAAATATTAATATAAATGTAGGCTCTGGGTTTCATTTCGAAAGGAGTGTACAAAAGAAATAATTTGATAAAGTGAAAATATTTTCCTGGGTTGGATGATGTTAACACAGAATTGGTTAAATTGGAAATTGAGAGTGATTCTGATAAATCCATTATGATTTAAAACAACCAGTGAATTTTTTTTTCTACTTCCTCACCATTTGTCTTTTGCTACCTGATTACTAGAATATTCAACATTTCTTTTACAAACGTGGTATTTCATATCTTTTTCTTGATTTTCCTTCTGAGCATCAAAATGAGTCTTAGCCAGATAGCTATCATTAACAATATCTAAAGTATGTGTTTTTATTTTTAAACTTTATACATGTGACAGACATTTATTATGAAAATAATTAAATTTTAATTTTGTTTTGAGAATTCTTGGGAGTTTGCTACAACAGTCATGCATGATATATTGTACTGAATAAATTCCTCATTAGGAGATGGATGATAATCCTTTCCAATGTAACTAAACTGCCTGCTCCAGCCCACACTGCTTACCCTCCACATCTTTTGTGGAACATAAGTGTAATCCTTGCTGTAAGATGAGTGCTTCTTACACTGAATTTTGAACTTTCCTTATATATAATTCACGTATGAGGGTCTTGATCTTGCAGAAAATGGAAATTCTTCTGGGGAGAAGAATAGGATAACAAGAACAAAACATATAAGCAAAAATAAGAACAACATATGTCTATATATCTATATCTATATATCTATATCTATCTATATCTGTATATATATATATATATATAGAGAGAGAGAGAGAGAGAAAATATTTCTTATAACTGGTTAAATTCTCATACAACATCAGCTTTAATAGCTAAGCGTCTACGTTGGCAAGTAAAGGAATTCTAAATTTGGGTATAAAACTTTTTTTTTTTTTTTTTATCAGGTAGAGGATCCAAAAAGAATGAAGATGATTGGTGTTACAGTGGTAATAATAAAAAAAAAGGCTTCTTAAGCAATCAGGTGAAATGACTTAGGGTTAAGAACAATTAGATCTCGAAGATGTTAGAAAGCCCACAAATCCGGTAAAGCTCAAGGACCTATCCACACTACAGATCTTTGACTGAGAGCGCTTTTTATTGGTCGACAACTATGAAGACTCTTTGCTTTAAGTATTTCCCACTTGAATGCTCCAATCTATTTCAAACTTGAGTCAACTCTAAGAGTTAAGCTGCTTGCCTCAACCGATGCTTCTTATTCCTGACTCTTACCAGACTTTTTACCATTCCCTCACATCAATCTTAGTTTGGTATCTTTTTGAAGTATTGTCTGCTCCTACAATGGACCTCTGTTGTTTCACATACCGGTTCCCATTCTCTAGTATGAAATTAGGTCATTTGTTAACTAAGCAAAACATATTATTATCTTACATGGTCTTGTTTTTTTCACTATTTATCAATTCCAGAATTTGTTAAATTAAGTTTCAGAATGAGATTCACTCTGAATACAGCAAAAATTAATAGTATGGCAGTTGTTCGCTATGTAGCTCAACGTAATTTTCCTATCAATCATTCTATATTCTCAAATAGAGTAGACCAGGGGAAAAAAATAGTCCTGACCAATGAAAGACCCAATTTTAGTGGTTCAAATCCTGGCTTTGCTGCCAGCTTATTCTTGAACATGTCTTTTATTAACTTTTCAGGTCCTGATTTTATGCATTTTTGGATGATAGAATTGGGTTACCTCTGCTGATGCCAGAATATAGATAGCAACAGACTCCTTTCTCCAAACAAAGATGTGCCCTGGAGTGAAATGTACAAACTAAGCCAGATCCTCTCTGGTTAAAGTCTGGAAAGTGGACTGGAAAACCTGCACACTCTGAAAAGAGCCTGTGGAAGGGTTCATTTTGAAAGCTGTTGTTCTCCATGCCTTGTAGTCTTGCTTGCTCTTGTGACAATCTAGAGAGCATAAGAAAATTTAATTCAGATAATATGTCTTAAAATTTGAGTACTGTAGGGAGATAGGAAGGTAGGAAAAGCAAGATCATTAATGGAAGTTTTCATTTAGGTTTTTCTTTTAACCTAGTGTTAGATTTGATTCACCAATTATTTAGGGATAAAAAATAAGCAAGTCATTATGACATCAGCTGTTTGAGTCTTTGAACCTTTAGGTATAACCCTAACTCTAATCCCCAAAGATCTGTTTGAACCTTTGAATAAATGGCCAAGGAGAGAAGGGAAAAGACAATCTGGGAAAATAATGAGAGGCTCAATAGTGTAATGAGGTGATGAGGTTGTGAGTACCGACTGCCCACCTCCTTCACCCAGAATCTTCACCACGGCTTTTGGCGAGTGGGTTTCTCTTTTAATTTTCCTATTTATTTCCCTATCAAGTATAAAGCTTACTTATTTCAGTTCTGTTCATCAAACACTCATGGAGAGCCTATTCTGTGGCAGGCCCTTTGCAGGTCTTTGTATCGGAGATACAAAGATAAATACCAGATATTCTTAATCTTTGGAACAGGTTATTTCAAGTGCTGTTTAGAGAAATTGCAGTTGACGGAGCAGAGAGGGATTAAAAATTGGTATGCCTTTTTTTCTCCTTGAAAATATTGCTTTAGAAAAGCAAGATGAAAAAAACCTTTGGGAAAAATATATGTAAATATGTTTGTATTCAGGTAGTGTGGTTGAGTTATCCTGTTTTCTAATCTCTGAGACCTTAATTTCTGTATTTGTGTTATAGAGTATTGCATTTCCTTTCTCACATCTATTATATTAGGAAAGAAATGAGAGATGAATGGGCCAGATAGGAAGTAAAGAGGAGATAGCAAGTGTGTATATTAAAGGTTAATGGGAAAGAAGATAGGAGATTAAGTTAGAATTGAGAGGAAGTGGTAGTAGAGTACCAAGAAGGAAATTGAATGGGACTAACATATGTTAAGGAAAAAAAAGAAAAAAAGAAGGGACACAGGAAGCAACCAGAAGAGAAAAGAAATATAAGCACATATTTAAGGAATTTTTCAAAGGAGAAATCTTCAATCAGTTTTTGTTTGCAGCCAATCTTGAATGCTACTGGAAATTTTGATTTCAATGTGCAATTCTGGTGTAATGCCACTGCCAGTATGTAGGAAATATGCTTTTGGGGAGGACTGAAAAACAAGACGGTGTTATTTCAGAATGTAGAATGCACGTACCTAGTGAAATGCTATTTAAATATATTATAGATAATAATATATAAATAACTATGGAGTATTTGTATAACATATATTTAAAATATTAATTATCAAAAGTTTGTAAAGAGAACGTTTCTACGTCCTTGCTGATACTATGTATTAACAATGTGCTGGTAATCTCCTGATACAGGAATGATTTAATAATAGGAAAGCTCCTTTCTGGCTCCAGTTTTTGCAATAGCTGTAGTCAAAGACTAGGAGCCTCTACACCAATCAAGTATAAAATTGAGAACAATCTAAATTTAAAAACAAAGCATAAAATAGGTCTTCCCCTCTGGGAAATGTGCACCAGCGAACAGTCTCTTAATTCCAACCAGCAATTCATATGAAGGGAATGTAACTGACTTAATTGTATTACACCTAGGAGACATGAGGTAATGGTGCTTTTGATGGATGAACATAAAGGAGGACTGGAAAATGGGTCTGTATCATTGCATCTGCAGCATTACTCAGGGAACCTGAGGAGAGGAGCCCCTGCTTGGAGCTCATGGCAGCCAGGGCTCTGTAGCATTGCTCCTGGCAGCCCATCAGGCTGAGTGACATGATCCACTAACACGCAGGTCCCTTGAAAAGGGAACCCTCTTACACTGTTGGTGGGAATGTGAACTGCTGCAGCCACTCTGGAAAACTGTGAGGAGGTTCCTCAAAGGGTTAAAAATAGACCTGCCCTACGACCCAGCAATTGCACTGTTGGGGATTTACCCCAAAGATACAGATGCAATGAAACTCCGGGACACATGCACCCCGATGTTTCTAGCAGCAATGTCCACAATAGCCAAACTGTGGAGGGAGCCTCGGTGTCCATCGAAAGATGATGGATAAAGAAGATGTGGTTTATGTATACAATGGAATATTCCTCAGCCATTAGAAACGACAAATACCCACCATTTGCTTCAACGTGGATGGAACTGGAGGGTATTATGCTGAGTGAAGTAAGTCAATCGGAGAAGGACAAACATTATATGTTCTCATTCATTTGGGGAATATAAATAATAGTGAAAGGGAATATAAGGGAAGGGAGAAGAAATGTGTGGGAAATATCAGAAAGGGAGACAGAACATAAAGACTCTTAACTCTGGGAAACGATCTAGGAGTGGTGGAAGAGGAGGAGGGCGGGGGTGGGGGTGAATGGGTGACGGGCACTGAGGGGGACACTTGACGGGATGAGCACTGGGTGTTATTCTGTATATTGGTAAATTGAACACCAATTAAAAATTAATTTATTAAAAAAATTAAAAAATAAAATAAATATAATCTAAATAGTAAAACAACAACAACAACAACACAGGTCCCTTGCTGGACAGCAAGTTCATTGAACAGAAAGCCTGGTCCAGACTGTGAGTGCAGCTCTCAAAAACTAACTGTGAGCTTTCACCTCTTTCACTTCATGTCCATGTCTGCAAACTTGGGATAATAATAGTAACAATTTCATAGAGTTGTTATAATGATTATGCTAATTAATAAACTAAAGTGCTTCGTGTCTGGTACAAAGTATCAAATAACAATTAGCTAGAGTATAAACCCTATAAAAGCATGGCTTTTTTCTCCCATCAAGATTATTGCTTTTTCTTCAACACCTACTATATAATAAGTGGTGATAAGATTTGTTGAAAGGATGAACACATTTGATAGCTTATGTAGTCCTTTAAAGGTGAGATCATGAAACACAGAAAATGATATTTTGGCCTACTTAGCATTTTTACACTATATTAGAAATTAATTAATAAGTATTCTATCATGTGCTGTGATCTCTCAAAACATTAGTTACATTGCATCAGTAAACCAGGATATGCTGTCTCTTGGAAAAGTGATATTATAGAGTTTCTGAACCTGTAAAAATGAGAAGTCAGCTAGACCAAGGCAATTAATGCAATGATTAAGAGAAATTGGAACCTCAGTTCCAGCATTTACCATCTGTGTGATTTTGGTTGTTACCTAACTCTCATATGTTTACACTTCTATAATACTGGAATAGCAATCATATTTAGAGTGTTCTTTTTGAGAATAAAATGAGATAATTTATATAAAGTGCTTTGCAGAGTATGTAGCATATAATAAGCCCTCAAAAAGGTACTCTCAAACATAATATTAATTCATTTACTAATCCAACCCATTTACTGAAGTCCTTGTCATGTCAGATATACAAAAAACAAGCAGGAGGGACACCTGAGTGTCTCAGTTGATTAAGCATCTGACTTTTGATCTCAGCTCAGGTCTTGATCTCATGGTTGTGAGTTTAAGTCCCATGTTGGGCTCCATGTTAGGCATGAAGCATACTTCAAACAAACAAAGCCAAGTAAGACATCCCCAAGAATTTCCAGTTTATTAATGTCAGGGGACAAATAAAAAGGCAATTATCAAATAGAGGAAACGCTCTCATAGACAACAGAGAATTTTAGGAGTTTACAAAAATGGAGGCTGAATTACATTTATATAACAGACTAGCAATATACTTTGAAACTTCAATATTTTCAAATTCTACTTTATAATAAGACTAAAGTTTATTAATTAATAAACTAATTCATTTGGTCATGAAGCACTTAACACAGGCCTAATATGTGTGAGGCCAAGGATAAGATATATCATCTGATCTAATCTTTACATGAGGATGCTCTGTTATTCTCTCCATTTTTTATAGATAAGGAAACTCTCAGAGAAAAAAAAAAAATATGCCTTAAGTCACCACACCTAGTAAGTAGCAGAGCTGCAGTGTTGAATCAAGATCTATCTGCCTCCAGAGCTCCCTGCAATTCAGTTTTAGTATAAGTATTTGTTAAATTTGCATCTATTGTTTTTGTAGGATTTTATCTAATATACATTGTCTACGAGAAGCATGCTCCCTCATTACTGGGTATCACTTTCCATAGAATGTAGGATTAAGAATGAACATTTTCTTTTGTTTTAGTATACAGTTTTCTATTTAGTTTACTGATATTTTATAAATTGTTAATGTAGTTTCTTAGATGTTTATGTAGAACATTCTTCTGTAATATTATTCATTAGAATCCCTTTCAAAACCTTAAGATTTTAGCTTTTGGTTTCTTGTATATTATTTCTTAAACATTTACTAATAATTTGCATTTCCTTAGCCAGAGATTGAATTAATTAACAAAATCTGCTCTTTTTTTAATGAGGTCACATTTTCTTTTCCTGTTGAATACAGAGATTTTTTATCTAAAATGATGATTTACTCTAAGGTCATGTTGTTATTGGGGAGCACCAGTATTGTTTTGGTTTTAATCTCAATGGGGAAAGATCAAAATAGTATGTTATCACTGTGTTTAGGATTTGAAGGTGGTGGCAATGCAGCTTTGAAATAATTTTAAAATGTCATCTGTGCTTTTTTGTTTTGTAAGACTTGAGATATGAACGTCCTTTAGATCAAAGCCAAAGCTTCGGAATAGGGTAAAATTCAAGCATCATTTTCTGTTTCATAGTATTACTTTATATTTCTCTTCTGTTTCTAGAATTTCACTTCTTTTAAAAAAATGAATCAGGCAAAAGCATTAATGATCACAACTTCTGTTTTTGTAACTCATGAGGTTGTGTTTACTTGTTTTCAGTTACTTCTCAGAATATGATCTTCAGAGAAGTACATGCTGGCTTTAGGTGTTCCTTCGTAGTTATTGAAAAGATATCTGTGCCTGACTTTGCTGTATACACGTTCCTGTTTATGATTGGAAGGTAGGTAGAACTGCACATTTTCTATCCAGGGAAGAGGCTGAACAATTATGAGGCTTTGATTAATACTATTGATGCTTTAATGGCCCATTTTATATCCTGAACACTGGGGGGAAATACATTCCCTCCTATAAAGACTGTGGTTCTTAGGATTCACTTAGCATAGATAGCAAAAAGCATGAAAGATCTCTTGTCTCACAAGAAGAAATGGGTGGCTGTATAATGCCAGTGGCATATATTACTGAACGGTTACAGAGGAGAGGAAATTACCCAGTCAGAATAGATATGTCTCTGTAGCCTTGTATCCGCATTCTAATAGCCACAGAGTTTATCTTAGTCTGAATGGAGCTCTAAGTTATTAATTGTTTTAATGATTTCATTGATTTCTGTTAATCTAGGTAATGTGCCTTACTAAATTCGGTAGTTTATTTTGCTTTTCAATTAACCTTTTACTTTTGTTATATCATTTTTTATTAAAAACAAAGGTTTTATCTGCATTTTAATGGTATGCCTACCTTAGCATATTATGAATTATATTTGGCTATCTGTACTGCAATTTTCCTGAATACTTTAGGATAATGGCAAACCATAATGGCTCAGTATTTTATTGCAGGTTATCACTAATACAAAACATTTTAAAGTTACTTGGATAAATTCTAGAATCTTTTCTGTATAACCAAAATATATATTTTAAAGTAATTTTTTTTTTGTATTTTTGGAATACAACTTGAAAGAAATGAAATGCTTACTTGGCTTTCACTTTTCCAATATGGGAAATAATAATTACTTCAACTTAAATACAAGTTATTTTAATTTTGTTCAATTAATGGTTACAAAAATATGCTATAAGCTCTTTGACTATTTAAAGCAAGTGTTTAAAAATAGTACATTCCAAAAAAAAAGGCTACTGTGTTTATACTTCCTGTGTTTATAAAATATTACACTGGCTTATATAGATTCATTGATATTCAAATACAATCTTCCTAATGAAGGTTTTAATTTACTTTGTCAGTTGTAAAGTTATCTCTATGTTCATAAAAACATTCGTGAAATGGTGCCACATGATGCTGAAGTAGGTTCTCTATTCTTCATTCCTGGGGAGTCACATTCACACATAACTTTTGTACCAATTAAAAACTGTTAATGACAAAACATTGTAATTGATTAGTCTTTGTATGTTTACAGCTCACTTTAATTGCTGAAAAACGCCATTTGTCAGTTTCATGTTCTATTGACAATGCTATTGATTTATCTGAATTTGGCTTTGTCTTGTCTCTCGTACATAAAACTCACATATGCAGTTCAAATGGGAAATGACTGTATTGATTTCCTTAACTTGAGCCCAAATGCTAAAGATTTTTGGATAAGCTTTCTCATTACTTAAGCCAAAATCAATAAGAAAGAGCATCTTTTAATGAAAGAGCAGTTTGAGCAACGTACTTCAGAAATAGGGTCCTGTTCATTCTTTGCTTTACAAATCGATCTCCTAGGTTCCTTAAGTGAGGTCCAATTGGTTGACATTGTGGTTTGTCTTTGTGTGTAAACTTGCAGCTTCAGAAAAGAGAAGATGAGCTACAGAGACAGTGGAAAGAAACTCTCTCCCTGAGAAAGAGTTCACTAGCAAGTGTATAATCTAGTGTTGAAATGCAACACAATTTACAAATATACCAGACAATTATTACACCTATTAAGTTTATACTTTATGATTGCACAATATTTTAAAAGTTTTTTCCACTGGTTTATCTTTTTAATATCCATGTATGCATATTATATACATTTATATTAATCTTATTTTAACATTTACTTTTATTTCAGAAAGCTTCTCAATGCTGCAGTTTTTATTTATAGAATGCAAAAAAATAATTTACTGAAACATCAGGTCATTTTTAAAATAACTGCTTTTTGTTAAGTGATCTTTTAATCTTCATTGTTTTTCATTGTTACATTTCCTATTTTCTACAGGAAAACAAACAACTGGAGGTGAACTCTAGAAATAAAGCGCCCATACTGAGGAACAGCAAAATGATCTGAACATATAAAACAAGTTATATGGACAGGCCAAACGTCAGGTACTGTAGTATGATATCATTAACTTCCGTGAACTACATAAATTAAGCTGATTATGCCTTCACTTAATTAACTGAGAATGACCTATTGATGTATAGGCCGAGTTAGCTAGAGACCGCTTGCTGCACTGTACTTAATTTATTGGTTTTCAATTAGTTCTTCTCTTGCCTGTGATTGTTGAGAAAAAAAAATGTCCATCTATGTTCTGAAGTGCGGTTTTATGCACAGTGAGTTTCTATCTAAAATTTTATCCCAAGTAGTATTTTTTCTTTGCCAATAATGTTTAGGTAGTTTTGAACTTTTTTCATTGTTACATATAATTTGGTTTCTGGAATAAAAGAAATATACAGCTGAATTCATCTTGTTAGTGTTGTGATATTATGAAATTATCTTTATAAAAGATTCCTATGTTCAAGAACTATTTTGCTTTAATTACATTTGGGAAATTAACTTTTACCAAATTTATTGTTAAACTATACTTTGGTTGAACAATCTCAGTGAAGAAAATTCCTTGGTAAGCCTTCAAATTTTTTGAGATTTTTTTTCTCTAAAAACATGAGGGTTTTTTTGAGTGGGAAGGTTATAGTATGAATGGTCATTCTCAATTTCTTGTGTTAAGTAGGACTAATATATATGAGAATACCTTCAGGCATAATTTTTTCTTCAAATTTTGACCTTGCATATACTGATTTGGTGAGGACTGTTATGTTAAACATCATTATATTGCCCTCTACTATGTAGATTTTATAATCTACTAATCAATAGATATTTATTAGATCATTCTTATGTTCTCAGTATCTAAACCTTAGAACATTTCACTAGGGATTGGTAGTGTGAGTTTAGGCATTATAATTATTTCAATAATTTTTTATTGACAGTTATTGTAGTAGCATTAGTCAAATTATGAGAGTAAACTAAATGTGAAGAAAGTATGTGATTCTGCTTTGGCAATTTGCTTTAACTCTCCTAAGTTCAGATCTGTATCTGAGAAAAGCTAATAACGGAAATTAGACTCAGAACCCTTTGAGGTACTTGCCGACTCTTTCACATATGTCGAATAAGTATCACTTGTTTAGAAATTCAGAAAGATGAATATTTCCATGGGTTGGAGTAATCGGGGCTGGGCTAAAGATTTAATTGCTCCTAGAAGACCTACACAGGTAGCATTATAGTTGATCATCCATGTTAAAATTTCAGAACTCAGAATTTAATGAATACTGTAGAAGCTTGTAGCATATGAAGATTTAACATTCTCATTATTTGTGAATAACCCTGAAAGCTCATAAAGAGTGGTAGCAATGTATGCATCACAATTTTGAATCTCATACCCTGTGCACATACCATAGCAGTAATTTAGCAGCTATATTCAAAGAAGTATTATTGTTTTCTATACATTTTCATATATACAATGATATAAGCAATGACTGGGTTCCTTAAACTCCTAGCCATATTTCTGTGAAATTTAAGAGAAAAAGTGTTTGCCATAACAGAATTTGTGAATTAGGGGGTCTACAAAGGACTTGGTATCTTGTTTGGAAATATTGAAAGCCTATTATTTCTGGAAAATCTAATGTAGTTTTCTGTGTTAGAGGGGAATAAAACTTACACTTTGGGAAATGTATTTGAAACTCACTTTTAGTTTTGTAATTCATAGAATTTCAGTTAGACACCAGAGCAGAGAAGTTATGTATATGGTCTGTGTGTGTGTGTGTGTGTGTCTGAGAGAGAGAAAGAGAGAGACTGATAGACAAATTAAAGTATTCAGGGTCAGGGGAAATTTTGAATTGGAGATGTAAATTAGGAAAATGTTAACACATCAGTTGTATTGAAGCCAAGAGAAGGGGTGGGACAACCAAGAAGTAAATGCTATGGAAAAAGAAAATCAAGGAGAAAGAAGCTTTGTTTGTATTCCAACATTAAGAGGTCAAGGATATGAAGAACCCGAAAAGGAATTCAACAGCCAGTGATAATAAGAAATCCAGAAGAGGCATTATAGAATCCAAGTAAAAAAGTGTTTCAAGGAGAGAGAAGTGATCACCTGTGTTAAATCCTGCTTATAGTCAGTAAGATAGGAACTAAAAATTAACTGTCTTAGGTCATTGGCAATCTTGAAAAAAAACCAATCTTAGTGTCTTGGTGGGGGCATATTTATTCTGATTGTAATGGTCAACATTACAGAAAAAATGATAATGCAGAAAATAAAGAGGATCATTACTGGAACAATGTCTTGAGAATGAAAGAGCTGATAGGATCTTCTAGAAAAATTGAAATTTTAGCCATAGTTAAGAACATGGGCAAATCTTCCCCAGTCGTATGAAAGAAGGTAACTGGACACAGACACAAGTGGATAAGTAGATGTGATAGTCTTGAGCTATTGAACTTTACAGTGAAAGACAAAGTAGGGTTACCAATTTATTTTTATTTTTTTAGGGTTATAAATTTGAAATAAGGATGGAGAAGGAAGTGTTGGAAGGTTGAGAAGAAGGGATGAAATAATTTTCTTGCACAGTAAGGGAAGAAATTGGTCATAAAAGTAAGTCAGCATGCTTAAAATACTCAGCTCTATTCTAACTGAAAGGTTATCTGATCCAAATTTGCTCATACCAACAAGTCTATCATTCTAACATTTAACATTTTATATGAAACTGTGTATTCAGTTTCTGTCCATTCACTAGATTATGAACAGCTTGAAGGCAAGATGTATATTTGATTCATTTTTATATTCACAATATCCAAATGCAGTCTCTAGAATAAAATGTGAAATTAAAAAAAATGTTTGATAAAAAATGTTTGATAGATGAATGAATAATTTATGTGATATTCTATGATATTCTATGTTGATATTCTATGTTGTTCTAAAGGCATACAAACAGGCAAATATATTTACATTGGGAAATTTGATGCTTAGATGCCATTTCATATTGAAATTGAACTATCACTTTTTATAGTCCAGCAATTTTTTTTTTTAACTTTAGGTGCATTGCTGAGTTAATCATTCTCCTTAGTTCATGCACATGATTACTATTGGTTCACAAAGACCTCATAAAGGCCTCTCTCTCATAATTTTTATTTAATTTTTTAATAGAAAATTATTTCATTTCCACAAAGATTATAGGAGAATATGGCTTGCCAGCAAAGACTGTGATAAGTCTTTTGGCTTTTGACAGTCTCATGGATAAAATATGGTATCTCTTTAAACTCATTACAGTTTTAATTTTAATTTCTATAATTTAAATGAAATTGAACATCTTTTCATATGTTTAAAGGCTATTTATATTTTTTATGTGAATTACCTGTTCATATCTGATCATTCCAATACTGCAGTCATTTAGTTCCTTGACATTCTTTTCTTCAATGAGAATGTCTTATATTAAAATAACTTTTCCAATAACTGCAAACCTTGCATAATCTCACATTTACTCATGACCTCATATTCTTCTACTTTCTTCTGAACTTTAAGCTCAATAAGCTTTATTTTAATATTCTCATTACTTGCAACTCTTTATTAGTTCATCCGACTTAATAGGAGAGAACATCTAACCTCATTATTTACACATTTACTAAAGCAGCTGAATATCTATGCTGTCTATTCCATCTGATATTGCTTAAGTGAAATATTTTCTGAAGGTTCTAAGGTTCTTGATATTTTTTTCCTTACGTTAAGGGTTTAATTTGATATTTCTCTGTGGGTTAGCATCCTTTTACTATGAAGTATGGGTATCCTGCCACCAGGAACAACCAACCAGCTTAGCAAACAGAATAATTGGTACCATTCTTTTCACATACACAAAAGTAAGTTAAAACAGGGTAGAGCTTTTATCATCAATTGATTCTTAGAAGTCCTTTCTTGATATTTCAGCCCCAAGGCTTATATCAAAGTTGTTTCCTTCAATGTGGAAACTTCAAGCTTCCAATTCACCAGTCTGCAAACCCTGAGCATCAAAGCAGACCTGCCCTGTGATCCACAGCTAAGCACTTACTTTCTTGAAGTGATGCTTAGTGCTCTGATTCACCATCAAGATCTGAAGGTGCTGTTATGAGAAGATAAATTAGGGAACCAGACGATTAAACCCTTTGGCCTCCACTGAGATCTTCCTGAGCAGGAGCACTTGTCTCCAATTCCTCTTTGACCTGTTATTGTTTCCATATGGCGGCCACTGCTCAGGATTCTCACTTGACTTACACACGATTCCTGAGAGATTGACATGTGTGAGGATCCTGATTGCTTCAAACAGTAGTTGTTGAGAGTCCAAGTAAACCAAGGGGTCTATACCATTGTATATTATCTTCTCTTTAGCTACCATTTTATTTAACACCAGAACTTGTGTTCTTTTCTACTATTCTGACCATTAAATCTGTAATTTTTTTTTATTTTTAAAAATTCTGTGGTAGTTTCTCATTTCTATCTGTCAGGCTGATAGCTTTATAGTTTCCTTACTTAGAGAGGTCATGATTTTAAAATAGTTATAATCCATATCCTTATATAAATTGAAATATGAACAAGAGGGAAACCAAATGATGTATAATTTATTAATATTGCCTACATATCAAGTTTTCATCATTTTATCCAACTTTCCTCATATGTCATGTGAACTGTGTTCATCTACCACTATGTGATACATACAAGAAGCTAGGTTACTCGCCTCATTGTTTTGCCTGATAAATGACTTAAAATATAAGGTAGGAGTGTTAGATCTTTGTTGGTTTAAATATGTTCATTAATACTGGAGTGGAGGGAGGAACCATTCCTCAGATCCTTTCATGGCTGATCTTCTAGTCACGTTGGTTACCTTGATAAATGTCTAAATCCATTTCTTTATTTTTCTTCCACTACTTGGTTCAGGTCTTTGACCTCTTCTATTTACCCTCTTGTTGGTAGATTAGACTTAAAATGTGCAACACATCCACATGCAGAAATCTGATCAGATTAGTCCTCTGCCTAAAATCCTTTTATATTCCCAGCTAACTTGAATTTCTTTTCAATCCAAAGCCATCAGGAGTAGGCAAAAGAGAAGCAAACTCAAATCGTGCTTTGATTTTCTCATTCCCAATCAATACTAACAATTCTACCTGTTTTTTTTTCTTATTAGGAACATTGAAAATTATATTTAAAGAAAAAGTCAGTGTCCACTGTGATAATGCTGAGTAGTGAATATCTTCCAAATGTCAGTGTCTTACAATGCCAAACATTCGCTTTTCTTGTCAATATATCTTTGGATTGGTTGAGGTAGTTTGCTGCAGGTACTTCTGGTTTTCTCCACATGTCTTTCTTTTTTGGTATGAGTAGCTGTTTGTGGTCTCTATCTTTGTGAAGCATGCAGAAACAACAGAGATAGGTCAAATAATACAAGCACATTTCATTTTGAATATGTTTTTGTGTATGGTGTAAGAAAGTGGTTCAATTTCATTTTTTCTTTTTTGCATGTTGCTGTCCAGTTTTCCCCAGCACCATTTGTTGAAGAGACTTTTTTCCCCCCATTGGATATTCTTTTCTGCTTTGTTGAAGATTAGTTGACTATAGGGTCGAAGGAACATTTCTGGGTTCTCTGTTCTGTTCCATTGACCTATGTGTGTTTTTGTGCCAGTACCATGCTGTCTTGATGATCACAGCTTTATACTACAGCTTGAATTGTGGAATTGTGATGTCTCCCACTTTGCTTTGTCAACATTACTTTGGCTCTTAAGGGTCTTGTGTAGTTCCATACAAATTTTATTTTATTTTTTTAAAGATTTTATTTATTTATGTATTCATGAGAGACACACACACACACACAGAGGCAGAGGCACAGGCAGAGGGAGAAGCAGGCTCCCTGCAGGGAGCCTGTTGTGGGACTCAATCCCGGGACTCCAGGATCACGCTCTGAGCCAAAGGCAGACGTTTGACCGCTGAACCACCCAGGCATCCCAGTTCCATACAAATTTTAGTGTTGTTTGTTCTAGCTCTGTGAAAAATGCTGGTGTTATCTTTATTGGGATTGCAATGAATGTGTAGATTGCTTTGGGTAGTGTAGACATTTTAATAATATTTTGTTTCAATCCATGAGCATGGAATGTTTTTCCTTTTTTGTGTGTGTTCTTCAATTTCTTTCATAAATATTCTATAGTTTTCAGCATACAGATCTTTTACCTCTTTGGTTAGGTTTATTCCCAGGTATCTTATGGTTTTTGGTGCAAATGTAAATGGGATTGATTCCTTGATTTCTCTTTCTGCTGCTTCATTATTGGTGTATAGAAATCCAATAGATTTATTTACATTGGTTTCATATCCTGCAGCGTTGCTGAATTCATGTATCAGTTCTAGCAATTTTTTTGTGGAATCTTTTGAGTTTCTACATAGAGTATCATGTCTTCTTCAAACAATGAAAGTTTGACCTCTTCCTTACAAATATAGATGCCTTTATTTCTTTTTGTTGCTTGATTGCTGAGATTAGGACTTCTAGTACTATATTGAACAACAGTAGTGAGGGTAGACATCCTGTCATGTTCCTGACCTTGGGGAAAAACTTTCAGTTTTTTGAGGATTATATTGACTGTGGGTCTTTCATATATGATGTTGAGGTATGTTCCTTCTATCCCTACTTTCCTGAGATTTTGTACCAGGAAAGGATGCTCTATTTTAGCAAATACTTTTCCTGAATCTATGGAGAGGATCATATGATTCTTGTACTTTCTTTTATGAATGTCGTATGGCACATTGATTGATTTGAGGATATTGAATCACCTCTGCAGCCCAGAAATAAATCCCTCTTGATCATGGTGAATGATTTCTTTAATGTACTGTTGGATTTGATTAGATAGTATCTTGTTGAGAATTGTTGCAACCATGTTCATGAAGGATATGGGTCTGTAATTCTCCTTTGTAATGGGGCCTTTGTCTGGTTTTGGGATCAAGGTAATGCTGACCTCATAGAATCAGTTTGGAAGTCTTCCTTCCATTTCTATTTTGTGGAATAGCTTCAGAATAGGTATTAATTTTTCTTTCAGTGTTTGGTAAATTCCCTTGGGATGCCATTTGGCCCTGGACTTTTGTTTCTTGGAAGATTTTCGATTAATGATTCAATTTTGTTGCTGGTTATAGGTCTGTTCAAATTTTCTCTTTCTTTCCATTTCAGTTTTGCTAGTTTATATGTTTCTAGAAATTTATCCATTTCTTATAGATTGCCCAAGTTGCTGGCACATAATTTTTCATGATATTCTCTTATAATTGTTGTATTTCTGCAGTGTTGTTTGTGATATCTCCTCTCTCATTCATGATTTTATTTATTTAGGTCCTTTCTCTTTTCTTTTTAGTAAGTCTGGCTAGGAGTTTATCAATTTTGTTAATTCTTTCAAAGAATCAGCTTCTAGTTTTATTGATCGGTTCTACTGTTTTTGTGTGTGTGTGTGTGTTTGGGTTTTTTGTTTGTTTGTTTGTTTTCTACATCATTCATTTCTGCTCTAATATTAATTATTTTCCTTCTTCTGCTGGCTTCAGGCTCTATTTTATGGTCTTTTTCTAACTTCTGTAAGTGTAAGTTTATGTTGTGTATTTGAGACTTTTCTTGGTTCTTGATGAAGGCCTATTTTTCTATACACTTCCCTTTTCTGACCACATTTACTGCATCCCAGGTTTTGGGATGTTGTGTTTCCTTTTTCTTTTATTTCCATTTAGTTTTTAATTTCTTCTTTAATTTCTTGGTTAACTCATTCATTGTTTAGTAGGATGTTCTTTTTTTTTTAAGGATTTTTTAATATACTTATTTGAAAGAGAGAGAGAGAGCAGAGTGTGAGAGAGAGAGAGAGAGAGAGAGAGAGAGAGAGAACTGGGGGGGGGTGGCAAATGGAGAGGGAGAAGCAGACTCCCTACTGAACAAGGACCCTGATGTGGAGCTCAATCCCAGGAACTAGGATCATGACCTGAGCCAAAGGCAGATACTTACCTGACTGAGCCATCCAGTCACCCCTAATAGGATGTTATTTAACCTCCATGTATTTGTTGTCTTTCCAAAATTTTTGTGGTTGACTTCAAATTTTATAGCATTGTGATCTGAAAATATACATGGTATGATCTGTCTTTTTGTATAGTGGAGGTCTGATTTGTGACCCAGTATGTGACCTGTTCTAGAGAATGTTTCATATGCACTCAAAAAGAATATGTATTCTGCTGCTTTAGAATGAAATGCTCTGAATATGTCTGTTAATTCCATCTGTTCCAATGTGTTCTTTAAAGCCATTGTTTCCTTGTTGATCTTCTGCTTAGATGATCTGTTCATTGTTGTGAGTAGGGTATTAAAGTCCCCTACTATTATCATGTTATTATCAATGCGTTTTTAAAAAATTACTTATCAATTGTTTATATTTGGCTGCTCCCAAGTTAGGGCCATACATTTTACAATTGTTAGATCTTATTGTTGAATTGACTTATTTATTATGGTATAATGCCCTTCATCTTTTCTTACAGTCTTTGGTTTAAATTCTAGTTTGTCTGATATATGTATGTCTACTCCAGCTTTCTTTTAGTATAATGGATGGTTCTCCACCACCTCACTTTAATTTTACTGGAAGTGTGTGGGGGTCCAAAATAAGTCCCTTGTAAGCAGTATATCTTATTTATTTATTATTTATTTATTTATTTATTTATTTAATAATAAATTTATTTTTTATTGGTGTTCAATTTAATAACATACAGAACAACACCCAGTGCTCATCCCGTCAAGTGCCCCCCTCAGTGCCCATCACCCATTCACTCCCACACCCTCCCCTCCTCCCCTTCCACCACCCCTAGTTTGTTTCCCAGAGTTAAGAGTCTTTATGTTCTGTCTCCCTTTCTGATATTTCCCACACATTTCCTCTCCCTTCCCTTATATTCCCCTTCACTATTATTTATATTCCCCAAATGAATGAGAACATACACTGTTTGTCCTTCTCCAATTGACTTACTTCACTCAGCATAATACCTTCCAGTTCCATCCACGTTGAAGCAAATGGTGGGTATTTGTCGTTTCTAATGTCTTGTAAGCAGTATATCAATGGGTCTTGATATTTTTATCCATTCTCATACCATATGTCTTTTGATTGGAGTCTTGAATTCATTTGTATTCAGAATAATTATTGATAGATATGAATTTAGTGTCATTTTATTACCTGTAAAGTCATTGTTCCTGTAGTTTGTCGCTTTTCCTTTCTAGTCTTTGTTGCTTTTGTCTCTCTTTCCTGCTCAAAGGGCCCCCTTTAGTATTTATTGTGCAGTTGGTTTAGTGTTCACAAACTCTTTAAGTTTTTGCTTCTCTTGGAAACTCTTGATCACTCCTTCTATTCTAAATGGTAGCCCTAATGGATAAAGTATTCTACACTGCATATTTTTTGCATTTAGCCTGTTGAATATATCATTATCATGCCACTGTCTTCTGGTTTGCTAGATTTCTGTGGACAGATCTGCTGCTAACCTTATGTGTCTGCCCTTGTAGGTTAAGGATCTTTTGTCCCTAGGTGCTTTTAGAATTCTCTATCTTTGAATTTTTCAAATTCTGAAATGTCTTGGTGTTGACCTGTTTTTGTAGATTTTGAAGGGAGTTCTCTGTTCTTCTTGACTTTGAATGCCTGTTTCCTTCCCTAGATTAAGGAAGTTCTCAGCTATCATCATTCTCTGCCCCTTATTCCTGCTCTTCTTCTGGGAGTCCTATGATAAAAATATTATTTTACTCTATGGAATTACTGGATTCCCTAAATGCATGTTCACCATCTAGTAGTTTTTCTCCCTTTTTCTTCTCAGCTTCATTATTTTCCATAATTTTATCTTCTATATCACCTATTCAATCCTTTGCTTCTTCCATCTTCATTGTGATTACATCCACTCAGTTTTATATCCCAGTTGTACATTTTTAAAAATTCTGGCCTGGATAGTTTTTTTTTTTTTTTTTAGGTCTTTTATCTCTGCAGCCAGGGTTTCTCTGGTGTCTTCTATACTTCTTTCAAACCCAGTTAGTATTGTTATGGTTGTGTTCTAAATTCTTGTTCAGATATATTGCTTGTATCCATTTTAAGCAAATCCCTGGCTATGATTTTTTTATTGATCTTTCCTTTGGGGAAAATTTCTCCATCTAGTCATTATGTCTAGGTTTCTATCTGTTGCATATTATGAAATCTTGTTTTCTATCTTGCTCCTGTGAGTAGTACTATATAAAGAAGGGATCAAAAAAAAAAAAAAAAAGATGAGGTCATACACTGTCCAGGACCTGGTGCTTCAGAAAGTATTTCTGATGTATGCTGTGTGCACTCTGCTGTTGTGTTTTCGTTGCTCTTTCCCACAGGCCTGTCTTCTATATAGTTCCTTCTTGCTTGCAATGGGGAGTATTTGGACCTTTAACAATCAAGTTGTGCTTTGATTTGTTTAAGCCTGCTTTTTTTTTTTTTTTTTTAAAGAGTCCTGATCCAAGAAAAGAAAAAAGGAAAAGTAACAAAACAAGCAAACAAACAAAAATTTATAAGCCTGATTCCAAAGAATAGGGTAGAAAGAAGGAAAAAAGAAGAAAAAAAATGAAGAAACCTTATCCAAAAAAATGAGAAAAGGAAAAACACCATTCAACCAACAAACAGAAATCCAGGAGAAAAACCAATTAATTTAACTTAATTTAATTAAAAAACAAGCAAGCAAGCCTGGTCTTATTTTCATCAGAACAGAAGCTGACTCTATGATCAGCAGACCCTAGTACATGCAGGGGCAGGGGGGGAGGCTTGTGTTGATCTTCTCAGGGAGGGGCCACCTGTGCTGGCTCGCAATCAGATCTGCCCTTGTAAAGATGCCTCCCCTGGGTTCAGAGAGGAAGGGTTTTGTATATGTGACCTCAGCCTCCATTGGAAGCACTATGTTTCTCTCTGAATTCCTACTGTGCTGGTGAGTGGGGTAGACAGGAGGGGTGAGAGGTGATGTGGAAGACGACATCATCCTGCCCTCTTGTCTCTGGGGAGAGAAACTCCCAGCCATTGCTGTTGAGGAGATCTTCATAGAAAGGTGAGTAATCTTCTCTCCTCTGTTCCAGGCTTTTTGTCAGATTGCTGCCCTTAACCTTTCCATGCTCAGACCACTGGGATACCTGGTACCACAGTTACTTATCTCTTGCCAGTGGCTGGGACCCAAAATTCCAAATCTTAAAGGGTTTAAGAAGGAGTAGACCTGCTCCCCTCACTCAGAGGAGAGACTTGCAGCATGCCTGGCACTTTTCTCTCCCAGAAAAGCAGTCATAGGGCGCTGGTAGCTAGAGTCTATAGTGATGCACAATGAAAAGGTATGACCAGGTCGTCTGCTTTCTGCACATGCCTCCTTCTCCTGTTGCTGAATGGCTGCTCAGTGGCTCCTGGTGGGTCCTTTTTCCTAAAGAAGCAAAATGCCCTCTTCCAAATGCACTTTAGAAAGATAAGTGATCTCTCCCAGTGCAACCCAGGACATCCCCTCACTGTGGCATATTTGAGAATCCTACCCGCTGCTCTCTCCCTAACTTAGCTCTGTGAAAAGAACTCCCTTTCCCTTACTGCACCATAGCTTTTCTCTACCTCAGTTCATGACTCTGAACCCCTATATGCCATGTTTTTTCCCTCCAGTGGTGCAGATTGTTTTTAGTCCTCAGATTGATCCTAGCTGTTCAAAATGATGATGTTGCTCTAGATGTGTTTGAGGGACTAGGCAAGCTCAGGGTCCTCCTCCTACTCCACCATTTTAACTCCTCCTTTTTTCAACACCAGCATATTTCAGTCCTTGCAGATCTTATGTGCTCACATGACGTTGTCTGACGATGTCACATAATAAAGAAACATACTTGACCCATAGTGAAACCATGACAGGCATATAGAGGGCATGGAAGGTAATAAATAAATAATACTATCTACAACAAAAGAAGCTCTTTTGTGCTTTGCAAAAGTTTTGAAACAATTGATCTGCTAGATAAAATGCAAACCTTAAGAAACGAAAGCCTATATGACCTTTACTTACCTTTCAGATTTTTCCTACTGCTTTCTGTTATACCTTAGTAGTAATTGTAGCAAATGAATCATAACACTTTCATATGCATACATCTTTTTCTCTCTTTTGAATGCCCTATCTCTTCTGTGGGAAACTAGTTTTTTTTTTTTTTTTAAGATTTTATTCATTTATTCACAAGAGACACAAAGAGAGAGATGCAGAGACACAGGCAGAGGGAGAAACAGTCTCCATGCAGGGAGCCTGATGTGGGACTTGATCCCGGGTCTTCAGGATCATGCCCTGGGCCAAAGGTAGGCGCCAAATCACTGAGCCACCCAGGGATCCCTGGGAAACTAGTTCTCATCCCTGATTACCCAGCTTATTGTTAATTCTTGCTATCCCCCAATAAAGCATTTTCCCGACCAAAATTAATAATCATTGTATTTTGAAACCTAAAGACTCACATGTAGTTCATCCAATGAAAGATAGGTGCAATTTCAGCAAAAGTCTGTAAAGGAATGCTGCTGAATCTGATTTTGTCCACTCTGATTCAATAATGTTGATTGAAGTATTTAGATTGGACATAATTTTTCCCAGACTTTAATATACTACAGTATTTCCTGAAAGAGGCATATCATGAGATAATAGTGGCATAGACTTTATAGTTAACAACCATAATTCATATAAAATAGATAATAGATGATATTATCTAAAGCAAAGTTCTCATATTACTTTTTCGCTAGGGAAAAAATCAAAGACTATGTTCTGTGGTTTGCATTCCTCTTCTTCTGGTCCTATCCATATTCTAACACTCTACTGTTTATCTTAGTCTTCCTAAATTATTCTGTGCTACATTGCAATGTTGCTTTCTTATGTCAGAGATCTTATTATTCATTTTCTACTTATAGATTTGCTTCAAAAACAGATTTTAACCAGCAGATTTAATCATTTGTACAGCTAAAGAAGCATCCTTCACTCCGGTGATTGCTGCAAAACATTGTCTTCTCAACTTTTAATACCCCTACGGATTTTTTTTTTAATAAGGCTAGTTTATTACTCCCTAAGCTGTGTACTTTGCTCCATATCATTGGACCATTTGTGTTATACTCATGCAGCAAGGAAAGGGGTTTTGTTTCATTGTTTTTCTTTGGCAAAAGCAGCAACTCAGTGTCAGAGTTGAATATGGTTTTAGATGGAACTGAAATGTGGATGCTACAATACTAGTTAAATAAACAATGCCTTGGTGGCTCAGGCTTTTCTTTTCCTATGTTATGGTCATTGTCTAGTAGGTTGTATATACATCATGTCTACAAAAGATAGAAATTCAATCTGTACTTATAAGGAACTTCTCATGGTAGATGACAGAAGAACAAAAGCACAGGTGTGCTGAAGATGACTCCCTCTGTATCAAGAGACTGGATGGTTTAGCACTTCTTTCGGATTGCTTGTTCAGTAATGTATCGATAGCTTAAAATTGACCATAGTAGGGGTATTTACTGTATGGAAATTGGCAAATGTTTCAAATCAGACTTTTTTTTTTTTTTCAGGAGATAGTTTTCTGGTATACCAGGGCCAGGCCTTGCATTTCTATATGAATTTGTATTACTTTTCTTATGATTGTCAGATTTGCAAGTCCCATGTAAATTTTATTTCATCTAATTCCTAGTGTTTTGCATATTTTTAAATCACACATTCTATTTTTTTTCCACTTAAGATAATCACATGGGCAGTACTTTTTTTTCCGTTTTTTTTTTTCTTTCTATTAATTCTTAAATTCTTTGTTTTGTTTTGTTTTATTCTTCTCAGGATTCTGGTCATATAAAAAGATTCTGATGTTATATATTTCAAAATTAAGATGAATACCTTACTTAGCATGTCATGTTACATTAAGATGTTATCTATAAACATTTACTATTTATTAATTCCAAATATTAGTTTATAGGGAATTTTAAATGCATCTAAAGAATTTTCTGATTTATATACAAAGATCTAAGTTTGTTGTCTTTTTTTTTTTTTAAGCCAGTTGTCTTAAAAATATTCTTCCCCTAGAGAATCTAAATTTAAAAGAAAAGAAACATAGAAATAGGAAACTATTTTTTTCTTTTTTTTTTTTAATTTTTATTTATTTATGATAGTCACAGAGAGAGAGAGAGAGGCAGAGACACAGGCGGAGGGAGAAGCAGGCTCCATGCACTGGGAGCCTGATGTGGGATTCGATCCCGGGTCTCCAGGATCGCGCCCTGGGCCAAAGGCAGGCATCAAACCGCTGCGCCACCCAGGGATCCCAGAAATAGGAAACTATTTAAATAGACTTTTTCAAACAAATACTAAATATCAAGATTAAATAGATGTTATTAAGTAGTAGTTCTGCAGCTATAGGTAAAACTAAACAAATCAAGACTGTAAAAATTGTATAATTTTGGAGATTTTTTTGATTTTCTTGCTGGGATGTGGTGCTGTGTCCACAAACCATACTCAGGACTTAAGGGATATAAAATATTTGTTGTCACTGTGCCCAGCAGAATAGTCAGTGCCTCAGAATCTACAATAATTATAAGTAAGGGATCCCTGGGTGGCGCAGCGGTTTGGCGCCTGCCTTTGGCCCAGGGCGCGATCCTGGAGACCTGGGATCGAATCCCACGTCGGGCTCCCGGTGCATGGAGCCTGCTTCTCCCTCTGCCTGTGTCTCTGCCTCTCTCTCTCTCTCTCTCTCTGTGACTATCATAAATAAATTTAAAAAAAAATTATAAGTAATTAGAAATATAAATAAATGTTGCAGAGAATCTCAGTTTCTAAAAAAGTAGTGGCAAAATTTTATCCTTTTTATATACAAACTCGAGTAAAGAAAATAATCTTTATTCATTCGTAATTAGAATATGATATTAGAAATAATAATATTAGATATATGCTCCATAATGTTTCCTGTGTTAGGGCTTTGTATATGTGCATTTACACTTCTTTTTCTTTTCTTTCTGTCACTTTATTTTTTAAAAATTAGCATATAATGTATTATTAGTTTCAAAGGTAGAGGTCAATGATCCATCAGTCTTACATAACACCCAGTGCTCATCATATCATGTACCCTCCTTAATGTCCATTGCCCAGTAATCCCATCCCCTCTACTCCCTCTCTTCCATCAACCTTCAGTTGGTTTTCTATGATTAAGAGTCTCTTATGGTTTGTATCTCTCTCTGTTTTCAACTAGTTTTATTTTTTCCTCTCTTCTCCTATGATTCTCTGTTTCAGTTCTTAAATTCTACAATGAATGAGATCACATGGTGATTGTCTTTCTTTGATTGTCTTTCGCTTAACAGTATTTCTACTTAAAAAATGTTGGGCTTTTTTCCTTCCTAGCTTCAGAGTCTTGCTCCTCCTACTCTTTATTCAGGTTCAGTTTCAGAGTGGGGAAAAATCCAAGTTGTGGAACTTTAATAGTGGTGTAGCTCTAAGCAATTTGATTTATGCTTCCTTTTCTCTCTTGGTTTAATTAGGAAAACAATACTCCGTACTCCACATACTGCTGTGAGATTAACTGAGAACATGTTTATAAAATATTTAGATAGTGCTTTGTACATAACTAATATTTATCAAACAGATGTTAGCATTATCTTTGACCAACCACTTTCTCTAGTGTCATTCCTTAAGTCTCCCATTGATAATCACTCTCCTCTTTTAATATTGGAGTATTTGTTTTAAGTACCCTCCTGTATTCATTCTTCTTAACTTGTTCTAGATTATAAGGCTCTTGGAAGGACAAGAATTGTTTTTTTTATTATTATTACTCATAGAATCCTAAATCTTTAATGCATTGTCATATTAAAAGTAGATTTTTTTAAAAATCCATGTATTGTTGATGGTGAACCTATTGATAGACTGATGGAGGAAGAGTTACACATAAATTTATTGTCTGAAAAGATTTCATATTTGCACCCATGTATTATCTTGCACATCACACTCAACTATGCAGCACTTATATTTCTTGTGCATGTCATGTGTAGTTTATTTTCAGAATTCTTGAGATCTGAATGCCTGATATTATATAAATTAGAATTGATTTCTTCAAGATGGACAATAATACATTGGAAAAAATATAGCATATAGTAAAATTTAATAGGAAAAGCAGACTCTTTATTATTAGGTTGTTGTTTCATTGGCAGAAATCTTTGTTTTTTTAACCATTTATTTAGTTATGCTTAAGTTGGTGGGTTGCTTTCTCATTATATATGAAAGGCTTAACCTTTTCAAATGTTTTTTTGTTTCAACACAGCAGTTCTTGAGAAGCTGAAATTTTAACTCAATAAGCATACGGTACAGAAGACAAACACATAAATCAGTAACAATTTAAAAAAAATAAAGGTTAGTTTTGTCTCTGTGATGATCAAATGAATGGAAGTCATTTATGTCAATGACAGTGTTGTGTTTTTGAACTAGCTCCTAATTCCTTTGTTTGCCTCTTGCTTTTAAAATTATTCCTGAAACAAGTACAGTTGCAAGCTAATTTTCTATATTCATTTGCATAATTGCCATCATAACTTCTTTTATCTTCCACCAATTTACAACTAAAAGCTCAGAATGTTTCTATACAATTATTGTTTTTTTTTTTACTTTACGTTTCTAAAGAACTATTGAAAGGGTTGATAATTTCAGGCCTTATCCTTATAAATATTAACCTAGAATGGAGCAAACAGGTGTCTTCTCATGATATGATCACAGAATAAAGAAGGGAATAATTTGAACACAGTATAAAGAGAGAAATTTATTTTAGAAACTCATAATGGTGTGTTTTAACCAGATATTGGAATATAAATAAGATTAGAGAACATGGATACTAAATGAAAAATATCTTTTGGCTGTGTTTTTATGAGTCATTTAAGATATTCCAAAATTGAAGAAAAAAATAAAAGATTGAAAGCACTCATTGTCAATCTTGACCAAATGCTGGTATATTGACATAATCATACCAAAAGAAAATTGTATTTTGGGTACATTTAGGCAGTAATTTTAATCAAAGATCAGATAGATAACATTTTCTTTAATTCACCATTTGATCTTCTATAAATTCATTGATTTTAGTTGAAAGATTGCTTAGGGATTTGACTACATAGTATAGATTCAGACTAAGTTGATGGAAAATAAACAACCAAACACAATGTGGGATACACAAATTTCTGTCAGATTTAAAAATATAAATATTATAGAGAAATTAAATAAATTCATATGTGTACAATGAATACATAATATGTATATAGTGTATATTTATTTAGTAAGAGTTTAATCTTTGAGACATATAAAAATAAATATAGATAGTGTTTCAGTATTTGTTCATAGGATTAACAGCAAATGCAATTTCTAGAATGCATTTTGAATAAAAGTATTTGATTTATGATTTTTCCATTACGTTATAATATTTTATCCTGCTTCATTTTTAGGAGAGTATGCATTTCACCATTTAAAATGCAATTAGAATACTAATATTTATTACATGACTATAATTAATCTAATTTATGTATATTTTATCTAATTCTCACAAAACACTGTGAGGTGTTATTATTATGCCAATTTATAAATTAGAATGCTAAGAGTCATAGACATTAACTCCCTGAAGATTATTCCTAGCACACAACAAGGCCAAGGTTATGTATTTCCACAACCCAGGGTGTTTCCATTCTAGTATATTACCTCTCATTGCTCAATAATCAGCATTACTTAGGAAATAAATATTCATGCTTCAATGAAATAGTGATAGGACAGAAGTTTTAAAATTGAAATCGAAACACAATAGCACAACTTGGCAAGCATATTTGGAGAAAAGTGTACATTTCAAACTATACTGCTCTTTAATCAGAGCAAGAATAATACTACATCTCCCATAATTTAGATTAAAAAAATCAAATATTCCAGTACCTTATACTGGGATGGGGCAATATACTCTAGTTTATAGTATGCAGTATATATACTAGGTTTTTTTTCTAAGCTAGTATTAATGGGTTTACTAATCAAAGGATGTTAATGGAAATAGCTTTTCCATGTATTACCCCTATTGGTCCACTAACAAAATTTTGTTTCACAAGTTTAAATTTTGATGATCTAGAGGTCTTACTTTCTAATGATAAAATGCTTCCTCCAAGGGACACACAATGGATTACTTTAAACCAAAAGTGGAGACTGCTATTTGGCTCTTTGGGGCTCTGTGTACCAGTAAGTGATAAAGCAAAGTAGTGAGTTTGTACTGGTTGGGGTGATTACTCTTCAATTCTAGGAGGGACTGGCTTACAGCTGTACAATGCGAATGAAAAGAGGAGGATTATATTTGGAACTCAGAAGATTTCCTAGGATGTTTCTTAGTACTTCCATATTTTGTGGAACAAGTCCATAGAGAACTATAACAAAACAATGCAAGTATCACTGAACCAATTCAACAACTCAATTCAGACAGTATTAAAAGTTTGAGTCACCTCAGTATGCAAGGGACTTTGAAGAACTGAGGGCAAAGGAGAAAGAATGGATAGAGAAAGAACTTAGATATGTATCAGCTACAATCATGTTGCTACTTGCAGAGATGAAAGCTTTAAGTTATGTGTATTTCTTCCCAACTTTTATAATTATATTTACAAATTTAATAACCAATTATTTTTCCCTTTTCATCACTATTCTCCTACTATCTAACATCATATTTGTAAACTATAATGGATTAAATGTTAGATATTTTAGTTATAGGTTCACAAAAAGGTACTGTGTCTCAGCCAGAAGAATGGACCTAAATTAAAAAATGGACAAAAAGACATTGTACCTGTAAGAGGAGAAAGTTAGTATACTTTTGGTTGTATTCAGGACAGGTATATAATATTAGGTGGAAGCATAACATTACTATCATTTTTATTTGGAAGTTAAGTGTGGTTAAAAAAAGGGTGTTTGGATGCCTAGCTGACTCTGATGGCTTTAGAAGGTGTTGACTTGGGTAAGATGATCTACATTTCCCAGAAATATTTCCTTTTGTTTTTGCTTGTTTTTGCCCACAAGAGATATCAGTGTGAGACTTGAAAAATAAAGTAGTAGCTATGTCCACTCTAGGATGGTTGATAACCATCTCTTCTATAGCTCATCAAAGTTTCTGCACTTTGGCTTACTCACATTATTGGTGTGGACAGCAGCCCCACCCAGGCCTTCAGCTCCTGCTGGAACTCCACTGTCAACATCTCAGCTCTGAGCCAGGAACAAGTTTGATCCTTGATAGAGTGACAGCTCTGTCTACAAGTCATCCATGGCAGTGAGACGGAAGGCTTGGAAATGAAGAGGATAATGTGGCCTCCATGTGATACAGGCACAAGTTTCAGGTCTTCTCTGCTTGCCTATCTTTCAAACCTTATCACCTGTCCTATGCCTTCAGGTCCAGTAGTAGATGGAGATGTAACAGTAGATCAAGACGATGATATTAGTCATCTCAAGTGCATAAAGTCAAAGCCTGACAGTAAATCTCTTATTCTACAGCATCACTAGTAGCTTTATTTCTCTAATTTAATTCTGACACTATCTCCTTTCCAATATACTACTCATTCCTCAACAATGATAGGTACTTAGAAATAAATGTTCTACTTCAAGGGCATGTTGTCATAAAAAAATTTAAAATTGAAAATAAAATATTAAAACCAGACATATGGTCTTCTAAAACTATATTTCAAACTTCACCACTTTGTAGCCAGGAAGAACTAAGTATCTTTAACCATCTCTACCATAATTTGATGTAGAAGAATCAAATCTCTTAGAAGAAATTTCTCATTCTTTGACCATTCATTATCATAATATCATAATGACATTATGCATATTATTATACTGCTATGCATTATAAGACTAAAATCATCTCTAAAAGTGATTTCACCTAATGGGTTATAGTAGGGACTTAAGATATCCCAATTAACCTGGTTATACATATTGAAATAAGTAGATGTGAATGAATGATGTTTTGTGGCATTACTAACACCTATAAATTGTTTCAAAATTTACATAGATGAACTATACAAATATTTTCTCAGATTCTGTAGACTGTGAATGAAGCCCAGAATTAACAAGGCTCTTACTATTGAAATCTATGTAATAGCCTATTTTAAATTCAATGTTATCTTCCATTGAACTCAGATAAAAATAATATAAAGGCTATTCATAATAAGCATAATTTTATTTTATCTTTTATTTTTTCCCTTCAAGCACCAAGGACATGTATATAATAATTTTGAATGTGAAATGCTGAATTATGCAAAACAGCCACTGTATAGAAATATGCACTACTCAAAGCATTTAATGTGCAAATATATAGTTATTCAATTCAAGAAAAAACTACAATCAATTGGATTATTTTAAGATATGATTTTAATAAATTTTGTGTTATTTCATAAAATAAGCTTTTCTTTGGGAAAAGAATAAAGTGGGTCATTTAAAAATGTAACAGTTTTTATTTCATTTTGTAGAAGTTATTATATTCCATTCTTTTTCCGTGGCAACTAAGTTTTGTGGTACCAGAGACACTAACAAATATTTTAGTTTAAATATGATTTTGTTTTATTTTGTTTTCGTTTGTTTCTGAAGGAGCACACATGCATACATACATATATATACACACTAATTAAAATCCTCTAACTTTTACATCTTGTATATCTTGCCCCTGAGCTGTATAATTTTAAATTTTAAATTTAAAGGAAGACTTTTTTCAATTATTGACATAATAATGTTTATTAATGGCTACTATTATTTGATTATGTCACAACCCTATTAACATTCTCCCATGTTTTCTTTCCATCACTGCCAAAATGAAATCTAATCTTAATATGATGCGTTAAGAATCTTCACTGTTTAACTCCTGCTTACCTTTCTGAATTCATTTACTCTCACTCTGAACAGTGGTTACCAGATACTCAAATTGCATTAAGCTGTAAAATGTGAAACAAACAAAGCAGTAAATAAATTATGGTAATCAAAACAAAACTGGCTATTTATCTGTCAGGATCAAAACAATGCTTCCATGTGCTACTCCTTTTGTTTAATAAAACAGTGAATATTTAAAAACCTGAAAAAATAAAATGTGATTAATATCAAAATAAAGGTGAGTTTTATAAAATACATAGAAGCAGATTTTTAAATTAAATCCAATCTCTTTCTAAAAAGTTTTCTAATTTTGTTATGGAAAGTGAAGTGTTCATCACAGAATGGTTTTTATCTAAGAACCAATGAATGGAAACTACGACCAAGAGCTGCTTGTTCACAGGATCTGTTGTTTCCTGTGTTGTGAATGTCATTTCTCAATTATTTTGCTTATTAAATATTAGTGATCTTTCAAATTCAACCTCACATTTGAAAGCTTGCCTGGGCTATTGAAAGAATTACGTATTTCCTTCTTTAAGTTCCCATAACAATTAGACTACATGTCTAGCATAATGATAATGGCCACCATTTACTTAGTGTTTAGAGTCTAAGCCACGCATTATACCAGATGTTTCCATTCAAACTCTCATTTAATACTCAAAGCATAAAATGAGATAGGTGCTGTCTTTCAGTTAATAGGGAAAATAGGTTACTTTGCATAAGAAATGCATTCACAAAGTAACTATACTGGTTTTTGGATCAAAGTCCAGCTCCATTAAGGTGAGTCTTATATGCTACATCTTCTATTCTGCTTCATAGTATTACAGGTTTTTGTTACATTTATATTTTTTTCCACTAAGAAGTCAGGTACTGTATTGACTTTAGGTACTATAGATATATATATTTTTAAGATTTTGTTTATTTATGATAGACATAGAGAGAGAGAGAGAGTAGGTACTATATTTTTATGACTTTTATACCTCACATATTGCTAGAACATAGTAGATAATTCTGGACATGTCATAATAAGATGGTGATGTGATTAATAAGAAGATACCTGCTTCTCCCTCTGCCTATGTCTCTGCCTCTCTCTCTCTCTGTGACTATCATAAATAAATAAAATTAAAAAAAAAAAAAAAGGGATCCCTGGGTGGCGCAGCGGTTTGGCGCCTGCCTTTGGCCTAGGGCGCGATCCTGGAGACCCGGGATCGAATCCCACGTTGGGCTCCCGGTGCATGGAGCCTGCTTCTCCCTCTGCCTATGTCTCTGCCTCTCTCTCTCTCTCTCTGTGACTATCATAAATAAATAAAATTAAAAAAAAAATAAGAAGATACCAAAAAAAAAAAAGAGAGTTAAAGACTGTACTTTTTTATTAGGTATAATTTACATACCATAAAATTCATCCTCTTAAATTACAATTTGATGAGTTTTAGCATATTGTTGTATAATCATTACCACTATCTAATTCCAGAATATTTTAATTACCACAAAAAGAAACCTGTTAGCAGTCATTGCCCAATGCTCCTTTATCCTCAGCTTCTGGAAATCACTAATATGCTTTCTGTTGTCTTTATGGCTTTAACTATTCTGGTATTTTGCGTAGGTGGAATCATACAACACAATCTTTGTACTGCCTTCTTGACTTAACATAACATTTTCAAGATTCATCCAGATTGTAGCACATATCACCACTTCAATCTTTTTTATAGCTCACTAATATTCTATTGTATGGGTATAGAACATTTTGTTTGTCTGTCAAACTAAAAACAGGAAACCAATTGCAGAGGCAAAAGGTTTATTTGGGATCAGGGGATTGTAATTTGTGGTACACAGATTTAGGTAGAAATCCAAATTAGTGCCCTGATTACAGGAAGTGGATTCAGGGTTTTTATGGGGGAAAAAAAAGGAAGATTAGGTAAGTTTGAAAGAACTCATTGGCCCTGACAAACAGGGCTAGATTTGTACTTCAATGGTTAGTCAGGCAAAGGGTTTACTAGTCAAAAATTCACTTTCATCAGTCTCTTCACATGGAATTTTCTTGTTCTTGTTGACTTCTTGGAATGTTGGTGGTTTGGCCCAGGTCCAAGAAGCAGGATACAAAATCAAATACTGAAATCTGCTGCATTTCCATACACCAGTAATGAAGCAGCAGAAAAGGAAATTAAAGAATCAATTCCATCTACAGTTACACCAAAAACAGTAAGATACCTAGGAATAACATAACCAAAGAGGTAAAAGGCCTGTACTTTCAACAGTATAAATCACTGGTGAAAGAAATTGAAGATGACACAAAGAAATGGAAAGACATTCCATGCTCAGGTATTGGAAGAACAAATACTGTTAAAATGCCCATATTACCCAAAGGAATCTACATATCCAATGCAACCCCAATCAAAATACCAATAGCATTTTCACAGAGCTAGAACAAACAACCCTAAAATTTAAATGGAACCACAAAAGACCCAGAATAGCCAAAGCAATCTTGACAAAGAAAAGCAAACCTGGTGGCATCACAATTCCAGACTTCAAGTTGTATTACAAAGCTGTAGTTATCAAGACAGTATGGTACTGGCACAAAAACAGATACAGAGATGGATGGAACAGAATAGAACACCCGGAAATGGACCCACAACTAAATGGTCAACTGATCTTCAACAAAGTAGGAAAGAATATCCAATGGGGGAAAAGACAGTCTCTTCAACAAATGGTGCTGAGAAAACTGGACAGCCACATGCAAAGGAGTGAAATTGGACCACTTTCTTGCACCAAACACAAAAGTAAATTCAAGAGTGCACTCTTGGGGGGAATGTAAATTAGTACAGCCACTATAGGAAAATAGTATGTAAGTTCTTCAAAAAATTAAAAATAGAACTACCACCCAGAAATTCCACTTCTGGGTATTTATACTGAGAAAATGAAAATACTAATTTGAAAATATATAGGCACCCTTATGTTCACTGCAGCATGAAATACTACGCACACGCACACACACACACATACACACACACATGAGTGCTCTTTAGCTACAAAAATGAAGAAAATCTTATCATAGGCAACAACATGGAAGGCACCATGCTAAGTGCAGGAAGTCAGAAGGAGAAAGACGAGTACTGTATGGTCTCACTTACATATAGAATCTTACAGACAAAAAAATAACCAAGCTCATAGATACAAGAAAACAAACCATTAACAGATTAGTGGTTGCCAGAGAGAGTAAGAGGAATGGTGGACAAAATGGGTAAAGGGGATTGAAAGATATACACTTCCAGTTATAAAATAAATACATTATGGATATTTAATTACTGTGCAACATGGTGACTATACTCAATAATTCTCTATTGCATATTTAGAAGTTGCTAAGAGAGCAAATCTTAAAAGTCCTTGTCACAGCAACAAAAATTGTAACTAGAAATAATTACAATTTATATTAAAAAAATCAACATCATTCGAAATTCAAATTGATATCTTGATCAAAAATACATATATATTGCTGCTTCTTAGTATTTGCAGTATCAAATTATAATGATAGATTTTTATTGCTTTTGGTAGTGTAAATAGGTGTCTCAATTCATGTATTTGGTTATGAATTCCTAAGTTTCAGTTGAGTTAGATACAATTGTGTCCTGAATATTTATACTAATAATTTTTTTAAAATAAGTTTTTATTTTGCTAAATTAATGCATACCATCATCAAAAACTTCTGTTGATGCCTAAATAGAACTCAGTGGCCCCTTATTCACCTGGAACTTCATCCTGTTGTTAGCATCGTACGAGAAAATCTCACTGCATCAAAAGCAACAAAATTTTAATGGTTCAAACCATTGCTCATTCTATGAAATGCAGGAACATGGGACACTATATCTAGTTCTTGAGTGCAAAAATGGGTAGACTGTGACATTTGGAGGATTCTTAGACCTATTTATATACAGGCAAAGGAACTGGTATCTTTTATCACTAGTCATCTATCTTGTGTAAATATTTCATCAATGAGAGTTATTTCTAATATCTCTTAAGCTAATTAAGATCCTCTGGTGAAAGTTTTCATACTAATACACATAAACAACAATCTCTGGAGTGTATTGTATCCTGTTTAGAGGACTTGCTAATTAATAGTATTTGGATTGAAGATTAGAGCTAGCTTGTACACAGATGGATATATCACACTCTCTTACTCAAGTTTTTTTTTTTTTTTTTAAGCAAATTACCATATGGGTAATATAACAGCATTTCCTTTGAGTAGTACATATATAATGTTCTGGCTGATTCTGAATAACACTCTTTCAATTTTCTTGGGAGAGCTGTCCTCCTTTGTTTTTATTCCACGTGCTGAAATTGACTCCATTCGTTCCCACGAGTGGATTTGTGAACCAATCTTGGGCCTTTAGAGCCTCTGATTCTTCAGAATGTTAATGATTTATTTAGAAAAAGACAAATGCTCATGATTAAACCAAACCAATCAGAGCCAGAGGTTCAAACCCAGAACTTAGTTGAAACTGCTGAGAGAGGTTTGTTTTATTTTTTTCATGACTTGCAGTTTTGAGGGAAAGCAGAACTTCGAAATGTTTTAAGGAAAAATCCTTATGATGTCAGGTGAATGATTATCCAGTGAAGTTTGGAATGTTGGAGTTTTTATTTATAATGAGACAATATATTCTGTATTATTTATACATGGTTTATATATATATACATATACACATAATTTCAGTTTATATACTATACAAAGACATAATGTATATGCAAATTGATGTTATATATGCAGAATGAATCTTTGTTCAGACCCAATACCTGGAATTTACGATTTCCCTGCTGAGATTGAGAAATGTCAGTCAGTACCAGGCAAAAAGCAAAACAAAGGCTCCTTCCACATGACAACCAGGGAACACAGGGTTAGCTCTCCTTAATGTTTTAGCATTATACGATTATAGTAAAGAGCCTAATTCTGGGGCTGATGTGACTTTCCAGTGTTGCTTTCTCCCTAACTTTGGTTTTGGCTTTCAGAAATCACTTAATTTAACGTGGTTCAGTTCCCTTATCAGCATAAATATGGGGTTGGATGAAATGACACGAGAAGGCATTTTAGTTCCATAATACAGGATGAGCAATACTTAAAGAGTACATAAAAGGAGCCAAGGTTGACCTTAGGAGCTATAAATTATTGAATCCAGGTGTTAAAAGCCAAAGTCAAGTTCAAATGCTAACGTCAAGTTCAGATGCTGGATTAGAAGGTTTGTTGTATGAATTAAAAATGTGTAGATGGTAGAACTGTCACACAGAAGAAAGGAGAAACCTAAAATCCACTCCCAATTTTGCAGCTGGCCAGCAGTGTGCTGGATTTTTCAGGCTCCTATCCCTTATCAGTGAAATGAGAAGAAATGAACAGCATAATCTGGAAGCCTTACGCACACATTTGCTCTTCTATGAGGGCAAACCTGGCAGGTAATGTATGGCATTGGGCAGGAGCATCTCTGGGAGCAAGTGAACAACTGTTGGTAGGATTTCTTAATCTATGGTAGCAAACTGATGTGGTGTAGTCATTCCTTACTCTGTTTCTCTGGGCTTAGATAGATACTTCTTATTTACTTGGATTCTTTTTTATATCTTAAACCTGTGCTCCCCTTCATAAAATGTCATCACAGCCATATATCTAAATCATCTCTATGCTAGTTCTGGTCAGCATTTCGTTGATGACCTCCACCCTCTCTTTCTACGTGGTATTGTGTTATTTTATATTTCCATTTCTGTCTATAAAATTTTAAAATAACTAACATTAGCTATCAAATCTCTTCTCTTTTGTAGAGAAATCCTAACTTTCAGCAAATGGAAATACACTAATAGGTGAAAGATAAAGTGCTTGATGACCGAATGTCTAATCACATATATATATATATATATATATATATATATATATATATATATATATATATTAAAACTGTGAAAGTGTTTACTGCTATTTAAGGAGGTTTTATTACTTATTATATTTAATATTATTTTATACATTATTATATATTAATATTTTTATTGTTAAGCAAAACAAAGGAAATGATGAGACATTAAATATATTTTAAAGTTTTATAAATTTTAACCTCACATTTGGATTAAAGGGTAAATAACATTGCCAAATACCGAAGTCAAAATATTATAGTCATTAGTTCTAATATTATATTTGCTACTAATGCAGATCAGCCAGATATCCAAGTACAGTTCTCATAATGCATTGCTAAAAATTAAAATTATACATGAAAGTAACAAACTCTAAAAGTGATGATTTACATAGTAATTAGATGTAATTTACTCTCTAATTAGAAACTAATTAAGAATGGAATTGTATCAATATTCCATATATTAATGGTTAGTGCCAATACCTTAAAATGATGTTATAATTGACAACATAACCTAGATTAAAGATAACCCATTTTTGAAGTAAATGTCTAACAAAAATACCCCAATTCCACAAGTACATGAAAACCAATGTTCAGGAATGTTCCTTACAGTTACTTTATTTTTTTTGATAGTAAAAGAAAAAAATTTACTTCTCATAGTTTGTTTCATTAACATTTTTTCTTACTAAACATATTTTCCCCCATACCGTTATAGTGACTTCTTAAAAATAGCAAAACTTCCAATATATGTTCCCAAATATGGTACTGTTTAGAAAAACATATGATGCAGGCATAGAATAGCCATGTGCCAATGTTTAATGTGATATGGACCTACAAATTGTGATATGGGAAAATGCCAAGTATTAAAATTAGTTCTGGAATAGTAATTATAAATAATAGCATACATTTATGGCAGTTACTAGGTGCTTACTATGAGTTTTGTGCAGTACAGTAGTTTTTTAGATACTACCTCATTTAATCTTCACAATGTTGTTAATTAGGTACTATTATCATCCTCTTTGTGTAAAGGAAGAACCTGAAGCTCTAAGAGATAAGGAGATTAAATAATATGCCCAAGGGTGCATGCAGTGTATCACTGAGCCTTTCTTTTTTCCTTCCTTCCTTCCTTCCTTCCTTCCTTCCTTCCTTCCTTCCTTCCTTCCTTCCTTCCTTCCTTCCTTTCTCTTTCTTTCTTTCTTTCTTTCTTTCTTTCTTTCTTTCTTTCTTTCTTTCTTTCTTTCTTTCTTTCTTCTTTAAGTCTATCATCTATCTATCTATGTATCTATCATCATATATCATCATTTATCACCTATTTTGATTAGCAGTTTACTGTTTGAATATGAATCAAATATGGTGCAAACATTTGGAGACTCATCAGGATGATATCTATGCAGGGTGAGTGTGTGTGTTTGCCTGTGTATAAAAATAACTGTGTATAAAAGTTACAGTTAACAGATTAATAATTAACTATCCATAGGAAATGCATTAAATTCTGTTTGCCAGGTAAATATATTGGCAAAATTTTTGACCTCTAAGAGAAAATGGAAGAAAATGGAGAATTAACTTTGTGGGATTTCCAAATATTTCAGAGAGAAATATTTCAGCCTCTAGATTGAGACTAATGACTATTCCCCATATCTTAGTTAAAACTGTATTTCATTTTCTGTAACCTTCTTATGGAACGTAGCTTGATTAATAGTCATAGCACTATTTAAAAAAGAAATTAGAAATCAACTTCAGTAAATTAGCTTATAATGCAATTTTTGGGCCTTTCTTTTATTTAATCTTACTTATCAGATATATTAATATGAAAATGGGACAGTCAGAAAATGTATAGAAAAAGAATGGCTGTGAAAAGAAGAAAACTAATTTCTATGCAGAAAGAACAACACACAATTTCCAAAGCAGCAATAAGGTGAATTAATGTTAAAGATTAATCTGGGAAATTTTCATTTAAACAAATTTCTAAACACAAAATTATGAAAATAATGGTATCTTACAAGTGTTTATTGCTTTACAGTTTTCAGTGCCTATACATATGGTGATGGTTTTTTAAAATTTGGCTTTTAATCTCTGAACTGTGAGACAAAGGGACTGCAGATGTGTTTGCATGTTCCAACCGAGGAAATCAGGGCCTGGGGAAATTAAAAGATTTGCCCAAGGTCACAGAGCTGAGTCTTGGAAGAGCTTCCCAGTATGTAGTGTTGTTTTTAGCACCTCACTGCTTCTCAATGGAAATTACTATATAGAAACATTGTACCAAAGAGAATATTGTCAAACTTAGTAGAAGCTAATTATAGTGCAAACTATTCTTAATATAAGATTTGATAGCAATTTGTTTTCAGGAGCAAGTTACAGGTAATTTTGCAGTTATCTAAGTGGCTTTTTATTTATGAAATTGTGTTGTACTGGGTGCTATTTTCTTGCTCTTTGCATTCTTTGTCATTTTTAATATCTTTAGTGATTTTGAAATATTTGGTGCTGGATCATTCTGCTGCAAATATGACCTGTCATTCCAACAAATGGACTGATTGAATCTGTCACACTGGTGGGATTTATAGTAAATTCACCACAGCACAAGTAAAACCATTAGAAATTGCATTGGTTTAAATGACTGAATATAAGAGCCCTTGATTCTATCAGCAAGATGGCTTATATTTTCCCTCCAAATGACCATGGAGAATCTTAAAATTATATCAATTTTAATGTACATATGTTGCTGTGTTGATTTCTATTTCAGATCAGTAAGAGGCTTTTGGCCTCTAAAATCTCTATATTGAAATAATTTATGGAAGGATTAATGAGATTTTGTACTGCAAAGTATTTTGCTTTGAAAACAATACACATATATAATATTTCTTTTCATTTTTAATTATGATAGATACACACATACATACATTAATGTGAATAAGCTACTTTTTATTGTACATATTATAGTTCTTTGAATCATTTTTTTACTTAAGCTTTCAGACTGTCCCACAATTGAAATGGAAAAAAAAATTAAGGTATTAATCAAGACCTATATCCTGGAGTAAGTTCTCAGGTATTTATAATTTAGAAAATAAGTCAGTGTTATCATTGTTCATATACTACTTGCTATTCCAAGTTAAATATTCTGAATCATTTTCATTTCTAAAGTAAAAGAAAAAAAGAAAGCTTAATTTTTCAATTCTTGATACATAAACTTTTTTCCAAATATGAAAACATTTTATTTCATATAGATCAAATATGTTTTTTGTTGTCTCCACATACTTGATCACCTGTACTTCAAGATTTTTTCAGATTTAATGTAGTCATGTTTCACAGTGTATTTTACTTTGTTACCTGAACAGTTCAATTTGATACTATCCCTATCTGAATACTAAAACTATAATAAAAAAACCATTTTAATAGTCTTGTAAAACAGAGCACATAAAACAAGAACATTTATTTTAGTTGAAGACATGTGCTAATTTTTTATTGAGAAATGCATTAAACATTGATACATCCAACCTCTGATTGAACCTTCAGACTTGTCACATGTAGGGGCTGTTGAAGATTTATTGCACAATATAAAATTAGGCATATACAGTAAACTTGATAGTAAATGACCTTTGCAGACAGGAGACTGCCACAGAGAAAAGTTGCACAATAGAACAGGATTTGAAAAACATATTTAAAGACATTCAAAGATGAGTGATGGAAACTGAAAAACATAAAGAAAAAAATTCTCCAATGAAATAGATATACAGAAAATGTACTTTCTAAAATGAATAGATGTTTTTAATATCCCTAATTTGTTATACAACAATCCACTAAAGAACAGGTGTTTAACTCCAAAGATATAAATATGCCTGTTTAGTCATGTCAATTTCAAAAAGTACTAATGAAATATAAATATGAAGAGATCTGTTTAATCCATAAAAAAGTACAAGTTAATAGAGCAATAAAGGCTCAAGTAAGGATGAATATCATATGTCAAAAGCAGGGTACCCAATGATGTGACAAGAGGTTGATTTCATTGTGAATTGAATTTAGTGCATGCTTCATTCTTTTATCTGTCCATTTTGCTCTTCTCTCCTCTTCTCTCCTCCCTTCCCCTCTCCCCCCTTCCTGGCCCCTCTTACTTTACAGTCTGATTGTCAGCTTTTTGGCTTGAAGGAAGGTGCTCTTGGCTTCTGCAATTTAGGGGATCTCTGTCTTTCTGTTTTTCTATCTCTTTCTGTCATTCTGTATGGTTCCCATTTTGAGGAATGTAGCTGGATTATAGTCTGTGAAGTCCCAGAATGACTCAAAACTTCTTTCAGCTTTCCTGCTTCATCTGACTTTGAGACCTGAAAAACCAAAGTGCTTCCTCCACCTCTCATTTCTGGTGTTCTATCTAACATCTCTCTCTCTTATCTATCTATCATCTATCTATCATCTATCTATCTATCATCTATCTATCTATCTAATCTATCTTCTATCTCTCCAACCATCCATTTATCAGACATCATTTATTCAGTTTTTTCAGCTTTATTGAGATATAATTGACAAATAAAATTGTATATTGTGATGATCTGACATGATTATCATAGTCAGGTTAATTATCTTTATCATCTCATATTAATCACCACACATAGTTACCTATTTGTATGTGCACATGTCTGCGTGTGTGCTAAAAAGGTTAAAGTTCACTTTAGTGCACTTCATGTACCTTGCTATGTCTCCAGAGCTTATTTATAGCATAACTGAGGCTTATATCCCGGCATCATTTGGCAGTGTTTTTTTCTTCAGAAGCTAGGAGAGCTTAGCTTCCAGGAGTGAAACTGTTTTAGCTTCTTCCACTTCCTATGGATATATTTAATACCTATTATCTCACTTCTTTCTATTGATTGTCTGAACATTAAAGATAACAAATACAAAATACATATTCTTGGAACATATTTGCCTATTTTATCAGCTAAGTCATTTTATCCTTTTTATTCTCTAATGTCATATCACTAGTATTTATCAAAAGTTTTTTTAAACATAGTGTTTTTATATTGCAAAAATAAACTCAATTACAACTTTTAAATGTTGAATTTATAGTTAATATATTTTAAGTTGTTAAACCTTCAATTGGATCTTTTCTGGACTTAGAGCAGTGCTGTGCAATAGAAAAGTGACATGTGAGTCACAAATGTGATCCAAAAATGCAATTTTAAATTTTCTGGCAGTCACATTCTAAGCAGTGCAAAGAAACATGTAAAAATTTTTAATAAATTATTTTATTTTATCTAGCAAGTTCAAAATATTATAATTTCAGGAACACCTGGGTAGCTCAGTGGCTGGCTGTTTTTGGCTCAAGGCATGATCCCAGGTCCGAGGATCGAGCACCCCATCGAGCTCCATATGAGGAACCTGTTTCCCCCTCTGCCTATATCTCTGCCTCTCTCTCTTTCTGTATCTCTCATGAATGAATAAATAAAATATTTCAAAAAATTATAGTTTCAATATGTGATCTCTATATTGATGATTTTTTTTCATATTACTCCTCAAAATACAATGTATTTTGTACTTACATAATATCTCAATTTGTATTAGCCATATTTCACATGTTAGAGGCATATGTGGCTTGTAGCTGATGTAGTAGTATACAGCATAGACCCAGACAATAATATTTTAAAAGGGAATAAACTTTCTACAGATGCTGAGGTCCTGGTAAGTTCAAGGCTAATTCTAGTAAATCGATGATGTTTAAAAATCTCAATTAAAATGTGCAATTATTTCTACTCAAGTATTTTAACAGATTATTTTTTGCTTCAATTCGAAGTAGATTTCTCTGACAAATATTTTTTACATGAAAGAAATGATAACAATCTTATATTTATAATTCTTTTGAATATGTTTGTATATTGAGATATCTCAAAAAGAATACGTATTCTCAATTTCATTTTATCTGATAAAGAATATAAATTGGTTCACCAAAATATTCTAATGATAAGTCCAAGATTAAGTTTTAGAATTCTAAAATTCGGTCTTGTATTTTGTTTTAGCTTCAGTTTTGTAAGCTTCGCCACCCACAATAATGGCTATTTGTTTAAAGTGTTTCATGTTGAAATTTGTTAGTACTCTATACTACTGAATAATTGAAGTTTTCTGACTTATTTTGGAGAGGTATAAGGCTCATTAACAAACATGTTTATATCATTAAAGTAAATTTTTTCATAGAATCAAACATTTTATAATTTTGATTTATGAAAAGAACAAGGAGGGAAAGTATGGATTCCATGCTAATGTGATTTATTTTTGTATTACTATTAATGGCATATAATTTTTGTAGTTCATTTATGCTGTGGGTATCCTTATACTCTGTATGAATTTATGTAAATCTCTATAACCTTAGATTTTATTAATATCAGTAGAATATTTGATCATAGTTTGAACTCAATTTTGATTTTATGCATTTTATCCAATTCTCAAGTCATTTCTATTCCAGGGCTCCCTTGATTTAGTAAATGTGTGTGTGTATATAAAATATATATTTTGTCAAAATACTATCCTTCACTACAATTTGTGTGGGTATTATCTATGTAAAAATGATTATTTTATTTTCATTATTAAATTTTTAAATTAAATTTACAACAGCACTGGTAATAATGTCAAATATTCTACTTTATCAATAAAGTTGCCAAATCTACACTTTGATTTTGTTAAGTGGATAAAAAGAAGGTACTGTTTTTGAGTTAACATACTGATTTTTCTTTCAAACTTCTAATGATTTGGGCAGAAAAAGATGACTCCTGCAACTCTCTCAAATTCTTTGTTGGCTAGATAGAGCAAATACATTAACAGCTACCACACTTTACTTTTATTTTTTATGTGTGCATAAGAAATTTAGAATTAATAATTTCATCTTGTTCAACTGAGAAATCATACTTCACACAATGTGTGAATGTTTAAGTGTAGCTTTATAATACAATTTCTTAAACTTTGAAGTATATAGTAAAAGTTTTGTCATTAAATATGTCTTGTTGATTTTATGGTCAATGATATTAGAGTATAATCCATGATGATTAACAAACATCAGAAAATATTTTGTATAAGTTTAAAAAAATCACCATTAAATTTCTAGAGAAAAACAGGCATTTGGTAGTTTCTCATTAAATCTGGACTTTTAGTTTTCTGAGCTCATTGGTGTGAAAATGATTATGGAAAAATAAGAAGTCAGTATCAAAAAATTAGATATAAGATTTCTGTAGAAAGGCATTGATTGCTTTCAAGAAAAGTTGACTCAGCCTCTATCTCCAGTATAAATTTCAAATGCATCTAATTGTAATATCCTGTATTACTGGTGACCCAGTTGACTAGTGGCATGATGGCTTTGTGTATTCTGCTGCAAATGGCCTTCAGGACTGAATATTAAATGCTCCTCTGACCAGACCAGAGTCCTGCTTGAATTAGCCTTCCCTAGCTGCTGGTGCTTAGTATATTCTATCCATGAGCATACTGAATATGCATCTCAGAAGAGAGGTACTAACTGAAAGGGGACTGTTCTTGGATAACTGGGAGTTATTAATGATCTACTGATAAGCAATTAAGTGTATAAAACTAATGCATAAATTAAAAAAATGACTCTTTAATATTTTATTGTATTTTGAGAAAGAGAATCCATACATGAACTGGTGGGGACGGGGGTAGGGGAGGGGGAGGGAGAGAGAGAGAATCTTAAATAGGCTCCTCGTTCAGCATAGGGCCTGACATGGGACTTGATCTCATGATCTTGAGATCATGACCTGAGCCAAAATCAAGAGTCAGATATTGAACCAAGTGAGCCACCCAGGCACTCCTCTTTTATTATTTTTAAAATTAGTGCCCATTATTAAAATAATATTTATTATTTATTTGACCCTGTGTAAAATAAAAATAATTATGTAACTTTTATACACCTATTGGTCTTCTTAGGTACCAATTCCTATCAAGATTTCATTAGATATTTCTAAGTGTTTTTGTTTTATTCTATGTATATGTGCTTTCCTACTCAATACAAAATAAAATTACTTAAAATTGTTAATGAAGAGATGAATAGTATACTTTGTAAATCTGTATTAAACTATGGAATGGTGCAAACTTGGAAATAAATGCTTGGTATGTTTATTGGTATTTTGCATAGTAGCAATTAGTTGTCAGGCCATTTAGCAAGTTTTCTTGAGTCAAAGTTCCAATACTCTGAATATTGACATTTTCCATCAGGATATTTAGTTTTCTATAGAAAATATTTTATGGATATGTTTTTGTTTTAAGGTAAAATTATTTTTAGCCCTCTTTAAATTGATATGAATTGTGAAACACAGGAAGTTTTGTAGAGTTACATCCTTTCAGTAATGGAGATACTTTGGCAAGTGGTTTTCAAATAAAAAGGATTCTTTCCCCTCTAAAAATCCAGTTGATCTGTCAACTTTCATTTGCCAATAGAGTGAAAAATGGATAGAAGCCATTTTCTTGTACTAGTATGATAAACATCAGTATTCTTGAAACTTAGGCACTGGGAAATGATAATTCTATATACTCTAGTATTGAAGAGACCTCTGCTTTGTCAATGAAAAAATATGATCCAGATGAGCTGAAACAGAATGGAAGAAAATTTTGAACTTTAAATTTTTGATAATGATCAATGTAAAAATACTGATGGAATTTATTTTCACTTAGCATAGTTTTCACTATAGGTACAAAAAAGGGATAATTTTAGAAGTGATTATCACAAAGAAAAAGGATTGAATGACTACAAAAAGTAAAAAAAATCATCAATATTGATTGAACAAGAATCTAGTATATAATGTCTAGACAGGTAATATCTAAGCAAATCTTTCCCTTAGTGTTATTTAATAATGTTTTGAACAATTTACTGAAGGAAAACTTGAAACTCACTCTCCAGAGATGCATCTTTATGTTATTTGCATCTTATGTAAACTTATAAAACTATATCGACCTTATTCTTTAGTATGAGTTTGATTACTTTTTTTTTTTTTTTTTTTTTTTTTTGGTTTTCTTCCCCTTTTTAGAGGGTGTGTGCTCTTCTTTTATTTTTATTTTTTTTAATTAATTTTTATTGGTGTTCAATTTACCAACATACAGAAAAACACCCAGTGCTCATCCCGTCAAGTGTCCACCTCAGTGCCCGTCACCCATTCCCCTCCAACACCCGCCCTCCTCCCCCTCCACCACCCCTGGTTCGTTTCCCCGAGTTAGGAGTCTTTATGTTCTGTCTCCCTTCCTGATATTTCCCAACATTTCTTCTCCCTTCCTTTATACTCCCTTTCACTATTATTCATATTCCCCAAATGAATGAGAACATACACTGTTTGTCCTTCTCCGACTGACTTATTTCACTCAGCATAATACCCTCCAGTTCCATCCATGTTGAAGCAAATGGTGGGTATATGGCCAAACTGTGGAAGGAGCCTCGGTGTCCATCGAAAGATGAATGGATAAAGAAGATGTGGTTTATGTATACAATGGAATATTACTCAGCAATTAGAGTTTGATTACTTTTAACAAATATTTTGTGTTGTTTTCTTTATAAAACCTTAACCCTTAAAATTCAAAAGACTTTTTCAAGTTAGACCAATTGGGAACTCCATCTAGATTTTGACATTGTTGGCATATGATATCCCATTTAGAATGGTACCTATATAGGGTTACCCCCGTCAGGATTCCCCATACATTTATAAAGGAGAAAATCTGTATTTTAAAATAAAAGTTAGCTTTATCCTAAGGTGCGGTGTAAAAGGAGGTTAAACTCTTTGAATGGAGTGGGTGTACTTTATCCTGCTGAATTTTAATCATTTGTATTTTTAGCAGCTTCCTACTTCTCTTGTTAGTTTGTTGTATTATTATTTCATAGGCCAGAATCATCAAACCTCCCAAGAGATATATCGTCTTTGGCCAGATTTGGCCAGATCCTGCTTTACTGAGTATATGGTTTGGCCTCTTGACAAAGAGAAATTGTTTGTTTGCTCATTTGTTTTTATTGCCCTAGGCCCATAGTATACTTCTTACAGAGTTGGCAATCACTGTTTGTTTTTTAGGTGTCTGACCCTTTTATCCTTTGTGTCATCTCTCTGGGCTGTTGTGATTTCCTCTTACATCTTGGCATGCTGATTATTTCTCAGTTGTCCTTTGGTTACCAAACCCTATGGTGATATCTCTCAAATCTTCTACTGTCCTGGCAACATTTACAAAGGGCTGTGTAGAATAATCTTCTGAATATTTTCCGAGGTTCTCAGAACATCTTGTTTTTCTAATGTACTTAATAGTTTCCTATGGAAGTATCTTATTCCATAGACTTGTGTCAGAGTCAAACTACCCTAGTCATCTCCAAAGTATGCTTATAAAAAATGGGCACTTACATTTCACTGATTTATGGTCAAGTACAGTAGTTGATATCAACCATAAAAGATGACTTTCATCAAAATTCATTGAATGATAAGTCAGGATTCTGTTCATAGTTTTAAAAATTGCAATGACATTCATTCCTTGAATTTTCTTTTTTCATCATTAATAATGAAGTTTTAAGTTTTTCCTTTGAATAACATGCTTTCATCTATTTTATCTAATTTGACCTTACAACAATGCTACAATAAACTATCCTAATAACATTTACTTCTGACCCAAAATAAAAAATATCCTTAAAAACCCAGACTTTTATAAGAAAATATACTCAACTATTAAATATTATGAGACAATATATAGTAAAAGTATGCTAAAATGTTTTATGAACTGTTATACAGAGGTTAATTATTTTTGCTATTATTAATTGTTGTTATACTTTCTTGATAGTTCACAATAGTATATTCAATGTGAAGACAAAAAGTGAATCAGAGAGAAATAAAGTCATTTTTCATTTGTGCAAGGACATGTTTTACTGGTGATGATACCATCTGGATGACGGTTGTCATTAAAATTCATCATCACACCGTACTCATATTTCTGAAATAAATTCTCTCCATAAAAAAGACATTGTTGTAGTTGACAAGAAATGGATCTGAAGTAAATTTGCTCAAGTGCTTCTCACAGCTAAATGTATTGATCATCAAGTGGTCTTCTAAATGCAGGTTATGAGTCGGTAGACCTTCAGTGAGTCTTGAGACACTGCACTCTTGACCCATCCACAACATGGGTTTGAAATGCACAGATTCACTTACACGTGGATATTTTTTTCAATAAATACAGCACAGTACTGTAAATGTATTTTCTTTTTTATGATTTCCTCTTTCTTATGATTTCCTTAATAGTGTTTTCTTTTCTCTAGTTTATTGTAAGAATAAGTATGTAATAAATATAATATATAAATTAGTGTTAATCGATTCTTAATGCTATGGTATGGCTTCCAGTCAGCAGTACACTATTTACTAGTTAAGTTTGGAGGAGTTAAAAGTTATATATGGATTTTTGACTGTGTGGAGTTGGCACCCCTAACTCCCATGTTGTTCAAGGGTCAAGTGATTTCTACAAGATTCCCAGTGATGCCGAAGCTGTTATTTCATAGATTACACTTTGAGGAAATTTTCTATAAGATTGCTAGAAATTCACAAGACTCACATGTAAACCTTGTAACTTCTCATGAAGAATTCTCTCCCTAGGCAATCTCAGCCATTCCCATGGTGTTATATATAATACACATGTTTACAGTCCTTACATTTAATATTTATCCGGGACACCTTTTCTAATTTCCAGACCCACAGATCAAGTGCCTTCTTGGCATTATCTCCTGAAAGTTTTATTGGCATTATAAGCTTCTAATTCCAAAAGCTGAGCTCTTAAGCTTTCCTCCAAATCTTTCACTCCTCTTAATTATCCATTTCAGTCAATGGTGCCTTTATCTACTTGGGAGTAACGCCAGAAATTCAGTATCAAACTTTATCTCCATTATTTGCTAAATGTAATCCTTTGCCAATTAATCCTTTTCCATATTTCACCTTCCTGCAAAATATATTCAAAGATTGCCCACTTATTTCCTCCTCAGAATACCAACTTTAGTTCTAGTCTAGCTTCTTCAGATCTTAGTTTCAATATCCATTTTTTAGTCATATTTTTCATGATTGCTACTGGTAGCAAAATAATATACTTCATTTTGTAAATTTTTAATTTAATATTAAAATATATTTATTTCCCCTTACTCTTGCACTTGACTGTGAGCCCCATAAAAACAGAGATTATATCAATTTCATTTCACACTGTATTACCACCTAGTAGACTGGTTAGGCTTCAAACATATTTTTGAATGAATGAATACTTCAACTTGGATAAAGATAAGAAGATAGGGTTTAAATCCACATATCTTGACCTTCTAACTCTATAATTTATTCTGCCTCTGTGATACTTAAGTCACTCAAATTGAATTAATTTTCAACTGTCATTAATTTAAATAGCTGTTTGATTTCTCCCTTAGGCCTTAGCTGCTAGATGGAATTGTTCTCTGTTTCTGAATGTCAGCAGTACACAGGTGTTCTGTAAATGGGCTTATTGAAATCCAGAATTTGGTTATATTTTGTTAAAGAACAATTAATTATACAATGTGTAGACAAAGAACTGATGCTTAGAGTTAAATGCTATAACTACTAGAGATTATCTAATCAAAAGATGCCAAAATTATTTCTTCTCTAGTGCCAGGTCCATTACTTACTAGTGACTGCTTAAAGTGGTAAGATAAGAATTAATTTTGTCGTTTGGGTACAGAGGCAAAGGGAACTGGGATCTGTTTGCAATGTCTGCCATATTTGTATAGTAGTAGATGGGCTTTGTGACATCTATTTCAATTTGGATTTGATGCATAAAGAATTTTAAAATCAGGAAGAATGTTTACTTTTTCCTAAAAGCCCACTACTAGTTTTGGACAGAGTCAAGACTAGAACTTATATTTCCTAACCTTTAAATCTATTGTATGGTTCTCTTGCTTATTTCTAGAATTTTTATTTTTTCTTATAATATATATATTTAACTGATTATTCTAGAGATTTAATGTGTGTGCATATTCTTTTGTTCTTATTTGAATGGAAGAAAATTAAACATACTCCTTTAATTTATTATATCAGATTTTCATTTATCCAGGTGCCTACTAATATCCAAAAGCAATTTTTTAAATCATTGATTTAGTATTTTTTAATGCTCTGGCAATGATCATTTTTAGACCCAAGTCTATTTCAGATGTGTTGCTAGCAAATTCAACTGCACTTTGTAACTCTAAATTTTGAAAATTGCCTTAAGAACTATTACAAAATCCCTGCTCTACCTCTTTCCTTGGAAATGCTTTTCCTTAGGGTGTGGACTGTTATGCATATTTTATTTTATTTGTTTATTTTTAAAGATTTTATTTATTTATGAGAGAGAGAGAGAGAGAGAGAGAGAGAGAGAGAGGCACAGACACAGGCAGAGGGTGAAGCAGGCTCCATGCCGGGAGCCAGAGGTGGGACTCAATCCTGGGTCTCCAGGATCATGCCCTGAGCTGAAGGTGGTGCTAAACCGCTGAGCCACCTGGGCTGCCCAATATGCATATTTTAAAATGAAAGTTGCAATCTACTGCCACTTAGTAGGATTATTTAATCAGCATAAATAAAAACAGATTAAATTAGTTAACTGCAATTGCTTTTAAAAACTTTGATAAACATAAAATGATAAAGCTATTTCCTTACTGCACTGGGATGTCAGTATTTCATTCACCTACTTCTCAATGGAAAAAAAATGGCAGACAAAAGTAGGAAAAGCATGATCTTTTAATGGTTGTAGAGTAGGAATTTATACTTGAGACTTGGATTGTTAAAGTCTGGAGTATTTTAGAAGGCGTGATGAATGAGATTAGTCTTCCTAGTGAAAAGTTTAAGATTGCTCAGTATTTAGAGAAATCAGAGAACACTCACTGAATGAAGGAAATCCTTTTTGAGAGAATAAAAAATTCTAGAAAAGTAGAGGTGATGGCAATCTCAATAACTAGCACAATAGTGTTTAAAGACTTTTAAATGAAAAACAGAAATATTTCTTATTTTGTAATATTTAAAAAAATCTATAATGGTTTGATAACAAACTAACAAGAATATATTCTGATTTTTTAACAAAAACATATACATAATTTTATGCTTGGAAATAAACATAGTTGTATGGAGGGTCTAGGTACCAGTGAGCAACTTTGTCTGGGAAGCAACATTTACCTGGGTCTTGCAAAAGCAGGATTTAGAGAAGCCCAATTTTGTTGAAAGCCTCCTTAAACTTGTATTACACATTGGTCTTTATTTTGTAGATTCTCCAAGAGATGTCATAGAAGTTTCAAGTTAACCTGTAACTCTCAGCATTATCAAGCTCTCCTATCTCTGAACAATTTGCTTTGTGTCTTAGTGGTATTTCTTACATGATAGTCAGTATGATAACACCATATAGTAGTGCTTTGCACCTTCACCTCACTTCCATTTTTTTTTTCATCCTTGGCCCTTGGCTTGCATTTCTCAACTAAAGGATCAGCATTTTAATCCTTGCCTCAGGCTCTGCTTTCAAAAGAATCTGTCCTAAACACTGCCCTATTGCAAAAATTACTATATGTAGGTTCAAAAAGTTCTTAAAAGCTTTTACTGGGTCAATTTTACTCTGCTTTTAGGAATTGCAATGTGATGATTATTATACATATATGTATATATATATATGTATATATATATACCTATGTACATATTTGCATATGTATATACTATGTAGTATATATTGTGTATGGAATATATTTTTATATATTAAATTAAAGACTTTAGAAAGCTGGAGTTACAGAGAATTAAGAAATAACTAATACAAATTTTTGTCAGTACCATTCCTCCTTAAATTTCATGTGAAGAGAATAAAATCAATTGTATTTTTAGCAACAAATTTTACAAGGAAGAATGTCCTCACTGAATAAGACTCTGTAAAGGAAGAAATCTCTCTCTCTTTTTCTTTTTTTGATGTTGTTATTCATTATTGAATTCCCCCAGAGCCCAGTAACTTGCTTGACACAAAAAAGAAACTCAATAAAAATGTGATAGATGGATACAGGAATGAGGTCTTAATACTGTCAATTGGATGTTTATCAATAATGGTTTCTCTTGCTGTTTCCGATGTGATGATTGTCTTCTATACTTTCAGGTGCATTTTGTCATTAAATAATTTTATTTGACATCTGAGGTAGTCTATTTTTACTTCAAAATAATATCTTTTAAAATGTTAACTTTTCAATTAATGCCCTCTGATATTATTTAATCTTTATTCAAAAGTAATTTGATTATCTATGTAGATGATACTAAAAGCCTGTTGATTCATTTATCTCTAGCAACTGGTTAATTCCCCGAGGTAAATCAATAAAATTTGTTACTTGATTGGTTTAACTCCTGCTTAAAATGGTCTATTGTCTTGTGAGTAGACACAGCCAATTTTATTTTCGTCTTTCTATATCTTTCTAAAGTGTAATAGTGCTTCTTTTGGCATTTTCCAACTTGGTGCTAAATGAATTCCTCAGAAGAAGGTGCTGGGTAAATTTAAAGTGTTTGTACTGTTGCAGATGACTTATTTCTGACAGGCATCTATGTTTGAGTACTCAGCAATATTCATCAAGTACAGAATTTGTTTTCACTTATTTCCCAACAAATTCAAATTTCTCTCTTCCTGCAGATGTCTAGCTTAAAATCAGGGATATGAAGAACTTCTTTGGAAATTCTATCCCTTTTTGAAAGTAAAGCTTTTGAAGTCTTTCCTCCAAGGAATATCAGGGGTATATATTTCTGCATAACTTTTTATAGCAAAAAAGTCTGTAGATTTACCTGGCATATAAGCCCTGAATAAGTATGTTGTGCAAATAAAATATATACTCAAATGCTTTCTCAGAAACAGGCCTTTTCCTGTTGAATTGGTGAGAGCAGCTTTGTGTTTTATTTGGAGCAATATAAAAGACTTTGAAGATTTTTGACTGTAACTGATTGTATTAAGAGACTAAATTATGGAGTTAAAATTTCTGGGTTTAGATGATAATTACGGTAACAATAAAGTGAGTTAGCATTATGTTGTTACAAAACGTATTTATTATGCACATTTTACCTGACTACCAGGCTTATCAGATCCTGCAAGAAGGAATTTTACAGTGATGATTTAAATATATAAAACAGAAATAATATTTTTATTATTGTGCTTTGAGCTTCAGTCCATGTGTAATGAAAAACATTTTGTTAAAGCCATAGTGTTTATCCAACTGTATGTCAGTTTTTTGGTTATATATTCATATTTCTGAATTGTGAGTCTCCTGAGGCAGATAAATATATTTTATTCATCTTTTCAGCCCCAGTAACTAGCATAATATCTGAGTGCCCCAAAAACTTTTAATTGAATGAATGAAAAACATAGAATTAAGATTTTATATCTATGTCTGTCTATATCTATCTATCTATCCAGATTAGGGGGTAACATTACCTGCATTGTTTAGGAAAATCTTATATATGCTGTTTAAGGAATGTTACTCCTTGCCAAATACCCTGGTTTACTGGCACGCACACGCAGATGGAGATTATTTTATGTCTGTGACAATGCTTTACTGTTTAGCATAGGGATATAAAAGCCTAGGAACTAAAATCTGGGATAAAACCTTTGAATCATGTGAACTTTTCCACATACTGTTGCTCAGAGAATTCAAACAGGATATGTGAGTTTGGGCGATTAGTTCATGTCCTTTATCAAATCTGATTTAAGAATATCATAATTTCTTTTAGTTGCCATTTATAAATACTATTGGTAATCATGTCCCTATCTATTTAAATTTACTCATGTCCCCTTTCCCTCACTCTTGTGGCTAATATCTTTATATTAATTTCTCAACAAGTTGAGTTACAACACCTTTTATTACTCATCACATATTTTTTCTAGTGCCTGTTCGCTACTAGCTTTTCCATATTTTGTGAAAAGTTCCCCATAAGTTTTAAATCAGCCTTGCATTCACTGAAGCCAGGAAGGTTTCCTATGACTGACATACAGAAGTTTTTAGGATGACAGAGAGATTCACATTTTCCTATGATTATAGTTTATAATCAGAAATTTATAATTATTTTCTAAGAACAGCTTGTATTTCTCATTAACACAACCTAAATATATTTATTTTTATTTTCTAAAATACAGTTTATAAAAATTTTAATATTCTCTCTAGTCACAGAAGTTTTAAAAATCGGAAATATCTAGGATTTTCTTTTTGGTAGTCTTTACAAATGTTTGCACACGACATGTTCTCATTTACAACCTCTAGATTAATTTATTTAACAAGCATTTATTCAACTCTTGTGATGTGCCAGGTGTTAAGTGTTAGAGGTATGACAGTGAGTTAAAATAAAACATGTGCTTATTATATTTTGAGCTTATATTTTTGAGGGGGTAGTCAGACAATAAGCAAGATTAATAACATAAAATTAATAAAATATAATGACTTTAAAGTATTAAGTAAAAGAAATGTAGTCATTAACTCCTGGGGTATCTTAAACCCACTCCCAGAATCTCTTATACTTTTATTTTATTTCACATCTCAGCAACTTATATATGATATTTTTTTATCCTTTTGGAAAAAAAAGACTTATTTTCTAAGAAAGTTGAATATAAACAATTAAAATTATAGGCAACTTTGTTGAGAAATGTTGCTTTCAAAAACAGGGACCATCATTTAACTGCTAAGTGTTGTTATCCCATAGCACAGTGCAATATAAATGTCTCTTAAAGATCACTTCAGTGATATAATGCCCTAAGAATTTGGGAAAGGACAAATGACTGGTTTTATACAAGGCATGCAGGATAAATAATCATGGTGCTGGAGTCATATGCCATGATGCCTCATTGGTATACAAGTCTAGTCTGAGTGTCTTAGGACACATTTTAGAACAGAGATAATCTCAAACTGTTTATACCTATGATCTAGGTTTATATTAGCTACTTGCTAGAGCTTTTATTTTTATTTTTAGTTTTTAGTTTTAATTCTAATTCCAGGTAGTTTATATACAGTGTTATATTAGTTTCAGTTGTACAATATAATAATATGACACTTCCATATGTCACTCTGTGTTGATCACAGGAAGTGCACTCCTTAATCCCTACCTCCCCTCTAGTAACCATCAGTTTGTTCTCTTTAGTTAAGAATCTCTCTTGGTTTGCCTCTTTCTCTCTTGGTTTTCCCTTTGTTTTCTTTCTTCCATTCCACATATGAATGAAATCATATGGTATTTGTCTTTCTCTGATTTATTTTTCTTAGTATAATACTCTCAAACTGGTGTAGTCACTCTGGAAAACAGTATGGAGTTTCCTCAAAATGTTAAACATAGAACAACCCTGCAATTCAGCTATTGCACTACTAGGTATTTACCCCAAAAATACAAACATACTAATTCAGAAGGATGTATGTATTCCAAAGTTTATAGCAGCATTGTCTATGATAGCCAAACTATGGAAACAACCCAAGTGTTCATCGACTGATGAATAATAGAGAAAATGTGGGGGTGCCTGGGTGGCTTAGTTGGTTAAGTATCTGCCTTCACCTCAAGTTGAATCAAATATAAGGGGGGAGGAGACTCCCCACTCTCCTTCTCTCCCCCTGCTGCTTATGCTCTTTCTCAAATGAATAATAAATTTATTTTTTTTTTAAATTTTTTTAAAGATTTTATTTATTTATTCATGATAGTCACAGAGAGAGAGAGAGAGAGAGGCAGAGACAGGCAGAGGGAGAAGCAGGCTCCATGCACCGGGAGCCCGACGTGGGATTCGATCCCGGGTCTCCAGGATCGCGCCCCGGGCCAAAGGCAGGCGCCAAACCGCTGCGCCACCCAGGGATCCCTGAATAATAAATTTAAAAAGAACTTTAAAAAGAAAAGATGTGTATATATGTGTGTGTGTATATATATACACGCACAATGGAATATTGGTCATAAAAATGGATGGGGTCAGGGCTTTTTAAAAGATTATCAATTTTGGGGCATTTGGGTGGTGCAGTCAGTTGAATGTCTAACTCTTGGTTTCTGCTCAGGTACTGATGTCAAGGTCGTGAGATTGAGCCCTGTATCTGGCTGTATGCTCAGCGTGGAGTCTGCCTGAGATTTTCTCTGTCCTTCCCACTCATGCTCTCTCTCTCTCTCTAAAATAAATGAATATATATATATATATATATACACTGCCACAATTCCTGTGGCTACTTTCACTCCAGAGCGTACTGTTCACTTAAGTAGACTCGAGTGGGGAGGCCGAGGCGCCACCTGTGCAGTAGGCCTTTGTAGCGCCCTCCGTCACAGGCAGGCCATCAGCAGTATCAGCAGCCCTGCCTCTCAGGTTTCTCCCCCTGCACAATCCTTAAGACTGTTTGCTAGTTGAGTCTTTGCTTTTTTGGCTACTTGATGGTTTTGATGAGTTAGCCATGATCCACGGGTGTTCAAGTACATCCTTGAGAGTTGGCCTTTGGCTGGGATTATGTTTCAACAGTCTTGAAATGAGATCCCTGGCTCCCTCCGGCACGAAGTCAGGGAATGTGAATTCAACCCGTGATATTCTTTTGTAGGTCTCTTGGTATGTGCTTGCCTCAAAAGGAGGCTATATATATATATATAGATTTTATTTATTTACTCATGAGATACACACACACAGAGAGGCAGAGACATAGGCATGGGGAATCTAATAAGGGACTGGATCCCAGGACCCTGGGATCATGACCTGAGCCAAAGGCAGATGCTCAACCACTGAGCTACCCAGGTAAATCTTTTTCCAAAAAAAAGATAATTAATTTCACCTACCATGGTATAAAATGATAGAACATGGAGTGGGGATAGGAACAAGAATGGGGTCATAGTGTGTCTTTTGTGGTTCTACAAGTTACATAATATCAGAGTCATCCAATAAGGATGACACAATCCAGTATCTCGATAGGCATTTGCACTGCATTGATGAAAAAACTAATGGAAATTTGGAGCTGCTTAAAAAAAAAATCTGAGTAGCTTCTAATAGAGATTTGGTGCTTAACTTCATCATATCTAATTTAATTGTGATAAACCAATGGTTAAGCATGGTTACTACTTGAGATGAGAATACTTCACTTCAAAGAGGCTAAATAATTTCTTCAGTTATTAGTTAGGTGCAGAGTTAAACTTAACATGGAAGTCTGCTTAATTCATCCATACTCTTTTTCCCAGAAAGGTGGACTATCTTCATGTCGTTAACTCCTATTTCTTATTTTTCATTTGTTCTTGGAACTTAGTGTTTCCCAAAGAGTTTTCTATTGAAAAACTAGTTCAAAGTTTATAAATGTGCTTTTGTAAAAAAAGGCATTTGGAGTAAAATGTTTGATTAATAAGGGCTAAATGTTAAAAATTTTTTTTAATGTTTATAATACTGTTCTGAATACAGTACTCCCCCATCTGCAGTTTCTCTTTCCAGTTTCAGTTACCCATGATCAACTGCAGTCCAGAAGCATATGACCCTCCTGATGTACCATTATAAGGTCGATATCAGCCTAACACTACATCACAATGCCTAGTCATTCACTTCGCCTCATCTCATCATAAGGGTATTTCATCATCTCACATCATCACAAGAAGAAGGGTGAGTACAATACAATAAGATATTTGAAAGAGAGACCACACTTACATAATTTTCAGTATAGTATGTTGTTATAATTGTTTTATTTTTTATTAGTTGTTAATCCCTTACTGTGCTTAATTTATAAATTAAATTATGTCATAGATGTGTATGAGAATAGATATAGTATATACAGAGAGTTCATCACTATCCACAGTTTCAGGCATCCACTGGGGGTCTTGGAATCTATCCCCTGCAAATAAGTTAAGACTACTGTATTTAAAATATAAATATACTAGGGAATACACAATAAACAAGTATAGAGTATCTTTTATAATGAATGCCAGTTTTTATCCTATGAACCACTTATTTGTGGTAGAATATTCTGAGATTAGTGTACTAAAGAATGTAATTTTCAAAATGCTGTTTTAGACCAGGGTTTGCATAGAAAATGTAAGCTAAAATGATCAGCAATTTATTTATATTTTTTAAAAGATTTATTTATTTATTTTAGGGGAGAGAGAGAGAGAGAGAGAGAGAGAGAAAGAGAGCAAGAGGAGGGTGAGAGGAAGAGGGAAAATTCCTCAAGCCAGCTCCCACTGAGCTCAGAGCCCTGCTTGGGCTTGATCCCAGGACCTGTGCTGAAATAAGGGGTCAGTTGCTCAACCAACTGAGTTACCCAAGTGCCTCTAAAATGATCATCAGTTTAGAAGACTGAATGAGTTCAAGATATTACATTTATTTCCACTTACATGTTTACTTATTAATTAACATAATTGCAGTCCTATATTTTTCAATTTTTAGATAAACAACAAAGAAAACATGAATACAATTATAGCTTCATATAAGAAACTACAAATCCCAATTGGTTGTGATGACAAACTCTATTACTGTAAAATAAACACTAAATTCAAAACAGAATTAGTATAGGCATTCTACTATATTGCTGACCACTGATGGATATTGATCTCAAGATTGTTACTGTATATGTAAATTACTAGGATGTATACCATCAATTCAGAATAAATGTATAATAAATACACTCATATTAATATGTGAGATATACTTCATGTCTACTTCTAGAATTCTTTTGAAAATTCATTCATATGCATAAAAACATATTTGAAATAATAAGTAGTGACTTTGGGAGGCTATTGCATAAAGTTTATCTGGAAACTTACTAGTAACCCACATAACTTTTTTGCGAACAAAATTTTCAAGTTGTATAATTATGCTTGGATTGTTTGCCCCATTGTTTCCCATATTGCACGTAATGGTATTTTATGTGCTAGGTATATTTGTATAGTTAAAGAGAAATCTAAACACACAGAATAAGTAAATTCACTTCTTAAGTAGTCATTGACCACTTGCAAGTACTTTTATCTAATTCATATTTTCATCTCTTACTTCTATGGTTTACTTATTGCATACGCTGCTTCTGTTATATTCAAAGTATGTTGTTTTTAGCCAATCCAGGCAATATCTTGAAACATTGAAGATGTCAGCAACATTACAGAAGACAATGTGCAGTAGGTCAGTAATTTAGGGGATGATTTCCTTTGTAGATAATATGTTTCTTGTTTGAAACAATCATCATTCACTGTGCAATGTCTATATATAAGATCAGTTTTAAACGAACTGTTCTCCAACTTTCTAATGATGAGCTAAAATCATGGATATTTTAAGACAGTTAATCTGAGAAAGGTATTTGTTTCAAGCATAGCATTAATTAGAGGAGCTGCTGTCATGACATTCAGAGGATAGGTATTGTAATAATACTGAATAGAATGCAATTATATTAAATAGTGCATGGGGATTGGGTGACACAAGAAATGGCTACTGAAATGTAGTCTTTTTCTACTCTTTCATTCAAGGTTTAAATTATGCCAAGGTCATTTGTGATTGAGAGCTATCTGATGGTTGTTGGTATTCTCTAGGAAAAATTAATTGAGGGTCACAGTTCTATTCTGAATAAAAAGCAGAGTTGGACCTTCTGTATTTCTCGGCAGGATTCTATGAAAGCTTGTCTGAAACATCCATTTTGTAGCTATATTAACAGAGATTACATGTTAGGACAAACTGGCATGGATTTTGAATATTGACCTGTTTTCCAAGATCTATGTTTTCAGGAAAAAAACATACCTATGTATGTATCATTTTCACTAAATTGTTAGTTCCTTCAGAAATACTTTTAATTTGGGATGGGCCTCCACCTTCAGATACACCTAAGTGCTTTCCTCTTTGGTCTTTTAACATCTTCCAGTAAGGTTATACAGTAATAGGTAATTTTTTCTATGATGAACATTGTTAGATTTATTTTTCTTTAATTAGAAGATTTTGTCCTCCTTTAACTTAGAATATTATTTACATGTTTTAAAAATAAAATGTTTAATTAGTAGCAAATTATTGTTTTAATATAGTGTAAACATGCCATCCAGGCACAATGATCACATATTTGAAAATTTTAACTACAAAACAAGAAGTGTGTGTGTGTGTGTGTGTGTGTGTGTGTGTGTGCATGCGCGCGCACACGAGTATTAACCATTCAATGTAAAACATTACTTATCATCAATGGGTTATCTTCTGACATCGCACTGGGATAGAACTATATAGTAAATAATGAATTGTGAGATGCAGCCAGGCTTGCAGAAAATAACTATTTGAGGGATGGTGCATGAACAGAAAGCTGTAATTTTGACAGGTGGCAAGGTGTCGTGTCACCAAGCCTTTCTAAAGCCTCATATCTCATACCTATTGATTAATGGCTCTAATTAAGGAATGAAATCAAGCATGTGAAGACAGGGGATCGCTTTAGGTCCTTGTTTGGTAGTTTTCTCTTCCTGGCACACAACTCATCCATCTAAATATCACCGCTCTTTCATTTATTACTGCTGTATGGTACCACAAAAACAGCAGAAGGGGTGCATTCTGATCTTGTCCTGGTCATGCAAAAATGTGATTTGGCAAGGGCCGAAGTCAGGGAACATGCCAGAACATCATTTGAATGAGCACTGCTGTGCAAAGCACTGCACTTTCAAATGTTTTGATGGGGATTTGAGACATGTTCAATTGCCTTTGAAAACAAGCTATTATATTAGTTTACATTCTTGGACTCAATCTTGCAAAGTTCTTCCTTTCAAAGCTTTCGAACCTACTAGTTTAATTTCAAATCTTTTGTGAGGTTGATAACAAAAATCCCCTTAAGTATGGCAGATGGCATTCAGATGACAGAGAAGAAAAATAAAACAGGTTATTTTAATGAATTTTAAAGACTATCAGTTATGCCAAAACTATATCCTCCTAGTACTGCTTACTAACAAGACCCCAAACCTGACATTGTGCTACACAGCTAAACAAGTCCCAGAGGAAATTTCTGATCCTTTGGCCTTGCATTAAAATGTTGACTCCTTAGCAGATACTCGGCTTAGGCTAGTTGGAGAGAGCCACCAGCTGGAGCTTGTAGTGTACATGGTGAAATAGTATCTTTTCTTTGTAAATCATAAGATAAAACTCTGTTCTAATTATATAATTCAATCTCCAAGAAACTTTTATAATATTTTAAAAAGCGTTGTATGTGATATTACTGCCAACAAAATTATAAATATTTAAGGAAATTAAAAACAAATTTTTATTACTGAAGAAGTATTCACTTGTATTACACAGGTTTTTAATCATATGCTATGTGGATTGAAGTGTGCAATTCAGTTAAAAGGAGGTTAATTCTGATTATTTAGCAATTTGATGTTTTATTTAAAATGTGCAAATATTTCCTCATTCACCACTTCACTTTGGTTTTTTATAATACAGAAACATAAAATTATTCTGTTCTTAAATGCTTATTAAAATACATGTCTAGCAAGTTTTAAGGAGCATATACTTATATATTAAAACATTCTCAAATAGTTCATTTTATTTATCCTAAACTACATGCTAACATTTTTAGAGATCCATAGTTTAAAATACATTAAATAGTTCTAAAAGATTAATTTAACAACATATACTGTTAACTTTTTAGAAGATAAAGCTTTTTCCCTGTATTCAAGGAAAACAATATATTTAAGTTGAATACAAATTAAATTAGTTAAAGTGTTTTAAAAATAAATTTTGCAGAAATCACTAAAGATTTCTCATATGCTTGTATTTCCTTCACTCGGAATTTGAAAATTGGAAAACGACTACGAGGAGGAAGTTTTATTTTTCTCATGACATATTGATTATTAGGATGATTTGTGATGAAATTATTAGATATGAGATTTGTGTTTACTTTGATGTATATGTGACTACAGAAAAACATGCAATATGTTAAGAAATTTAAGGTGTTTTCTTTTCACATTTTTTCAATTAACTCGTTTATGCAATTTTTCATTTATTATTTTTACACACTATCTTATCTCTTTATTTTATTTTAAGAATTTTTAAGACAGAGATAGTGATAAAATCATTGCTTACTGAAGCAAGTAGACATTGAATCCAGCTATGCACATTAGAAAGATGTTACACACTGCATACTTTTAATAATGATCATTTAGAAGATAATTTTAGCATCCACACAAGGGAAAAATGGATTTTTGATGAGTTCTTATATGACCATATGTGGTATTAGTCAGTGTGAGGTATTGCTAGCAAGCTCATTGCTTTCAAAAATCAAAGTTAAATGGTTCATCTATCATCAGAATTTGTGTCTGGGCGACTTGTCTGAACATCAGTATGATTTATGGTTTGAATTGGAGGAGTCAACCATGCATGTTTCTTAGTTTATCGTTTTATGCTGTCTTCAATTAAATGTCTATAAACACAGTGATGGCTTTATGACATTGTCCATCAATAAAGACTATCAGATTTTGCATGAGAATATGTAATTTTTAGAAAAATAATGACCTTTTGACTTCTATGTGCCCTGTTCCTATTATACACATATACATGTAGTGTCTCTTTACAGAAAATTTTATTACCCAATTTGTCATATAGAACGATTACTTATGTTATAAAATATTCTTAATTATTATTTAAGACTTTTAAAAAACAATGATCAAATTATGATAATTGGAGCTGAAGTTATAGCTCTGTTTTGCACGCCATATCATAAATGCTTTTATGAGAATGCAAAAGAGCAGAAAAGAACGTATCTGAATATTTTCTTGCATGCTGATTCAATATTCGATTGTTTTATGGAATCAAAAGAGTTTAAACAGGTCTTTGCTAAGAGAAAATAATGTATATGATAAAATTAAATTAATTTATTCCACATAAAGGATGAATCCTAGAAAATCTCGTGTTTTCATTTTCTCTGGGACATTGAATAATGATACTTTCAGTCTTCATATTTATGAATGTGGTGTATAGAATTCACACTGGCAGCTTGTGGAGGTTGAATCATTTTCTGTGTAGCTCTGCCCTGATATTGCTGTTGACAGCAATGCATTGTAAAAAAGAATTAGTATTCTAGTTCTTAAAGCTGTGTTGAATATCTTTTCAGTGTATTTTCTAATAAAAACACAATGCAAAGGTTTTTATATAACAAATCATCTGCATGTAATTTAAAGACAGGGTAGCAGAAATGAGACAATTAAAGTAGGCTTAGATATAAATTTAAGCAAATACATTTCTGTGTGTACATAATGGTTGTGTATATGGTTTTCTTGTGGTATTGAACAAATTCTTTCTTCCCACCATGTAACAAAAAGTTGTGCATATGTGGCAGGTAAGTCAGACCACCAATCAATGTTTATCAAGGTTCACAAAATAGTATTGGGAGTGCACCAAGATCCATGTACAGCCATAGATTGAATCTCACATGTCATTATACATTTTGAAAAACACATTTTATTTCTCTGCTATAAATTAACAGCAGTTGAACCTATGCATAAATTGTCTGGATATTGAAACCAAAAATGACCTTTGACTTCAATTATCTAGATAATTCAAGCAAGTGAAAATTATGTATAGGAATGAAACTACTAGATATCATTCGAAATAGTCCAAAAACCTTGGCTAGTTCCAAGAAATATTTTACATGCTCTAAATTATGCATTATTGAAAAATATAAACAGTTTCAAAATTGCCACGGGCCATATGCAAGTATAGATATGAATATTTAAATGTTTTTTCATTATTACAATGAGATTGGCTTGCTACACAATGCAGTTATTTTCATCAGAGAGTCTAAATTAGTCTAAAGACATATTCTAGAAAACAGAGGTCTAGGAGATATCTAAAGTTTAGAATTCTCATGTTGATTGTACCTCCAGGAAAAATGTTATCAAAAATAAAGACTTCTTAAAAGATGATTTGTGATTGAAAGACATTTCCTAGCATGAGCTTTAGGTTTTCAAATCAATGTTTTCCCACAATATGGTCTGTGGATGTATTCTCTGAGATTATTTTGAAAGAATATTTTTATTTTGCATTTTTGTTTTAGTAATAATTAATATAAGAACCACTTGTAAATATAAATTATGATTTTTCAGAAAACCTAATTGAAAGTTATTCTTGAAAATATTTTTTTGATCACTGTTTCTCAGACTTGATCCTGAAAAATCTTTCAGAGATGGAATATTTTTCTACTTTAAAAGAGGAAATTAAATCTTTTACTTAAAAAACAGTGGGCTGTTTATTCCTTTTAAGAGATCATTTTAAAATATGTCTAATTTGAAGTATAAGTAAGCATGGAAGTAAGCATTTAAAAAAGTCACTATCTTCTTAATCAGTGAATTTTCCAACTATTTAAGTTTCTCTTTGATGTTGTATTTTGAAAGAAATGTTTGTTATGATTATGGAAAATAAACTGTTGGGACTTGGGGACCATCCTATCAAATGTTCTCTTTTCATTCTTAAGATATTATTTGTTTTTCTAATAATACAGATTCAGTACTGAACAGTTGAAAGGCTTTAAAGTATAGAAATAAATTTTTAAATTACCTTAAACCATCATCAGTGTGTGTGTGTGGTGTGAACACCTGATTTGGCTGTTGAAGAAGTGAAGTAGTCACTTCTTGGAATTGCAATTTGGAATGGCATTTAGTTTTGAATAGAGTAGCTATTTAAAGATTAACTTTTTACATAATTTCTAAGGGAAGGGTGACATTTTTTATATGTGTGAATACGTAGACTTGGATAAAATAGATACTCTTGAAAGACTGACTTTTTCATCCACTCATTATCTGAAATTTAACATTCAGATGACATTCATAATAAATTCATTTATTCTATTAGAAATTAAAATAAATGCATAAATCAATGATAAAAATGTCTAGGTATTAATTTATATATTGTGCATTCTTAATTTTGAGAGTTAGTGAACTGCTAAAAATGTGAGCCAGATTAAAGTTATTTTAAAAATAGGATGGATATTAAAAATAATGGTGTTTTTATTATTTCATAAGGAGATCTACTCTCCCACTAAAAGCATCCTGAGAGAACTGGGGGTTAGTATGGTTTTGGAGGCCTTTTTTTTTTTGGTTCCTTTTCTGTGTGTATGAGAAGTCTTGGAAAATAGGCCTGTAATGTGTCTGCTCAGCTATATTGATCTCTTTATTAAACTCAGTTGTTTCTCCAACTTGCCTCCAGTCTCTTCATGACTTTTATATCAAGCACAGAATTTAAATGTGCGTTTGTGTTGAAATTTTAATATGCAATGATACTGTAGTTGATTCAGCCATAGGGAATGCATAAAACAACATGAAAATTATATGATCACAGAGGCAGAACCAAACCCTTAGGAGAGACAATTGTTTTAGAAAGGTTAGCCATGTTCTTTCATTTTTAGCTTTAGATTCATAACATGCAAAGTTTCTCTGTTGTTTCTCAGGGGAAAAAAGGTGTTTTTTTATGGTGTAGTTTTAACATTGTATTTTCTTTAGTTTAAAAAATGTCAGTTCTGTTCTCCTTGGTTCTTGGTAGATTTGGGTGAAATAAAAAAGATTCATTTTATTATAGTTGTATCTACATTGTTTTGTCAATGGGCACTCTCCTTTTGGTCATTTATTTTCAAGAAAAAAGTATGTGCATTTTCAAAATTATACTGTACTTATAGTAAGAAAATATTTGGAAATTAGCACAGATGAAGGATTCTGTGTAGTTTGTGAGGAGTATGTCTTTAAATGTTTTAGCTCATGATATCTGGTAGGAGGGTACAGTTGTGATTTGATTGGCTGCATTTAAATAATGGATGTATGGGACACTCTTGTTTATTGAAGATGCAATAAATGATGTATATAAGAAAATAAATAGAAAAAGAACAGTCAGACATAATTATTCATGGTCCTACACTGTCATCTCTGCCTTATGGGTTAAGGGACCTGTTAGCTATGGACCGCGTCTGCTGCCTCCAGGTATGACCAGTATGACATGATGAGAGTGAGAGGGCTAGTAATTTCTGTACGTGTATACCTATCTCTCTTTATTCAATCCTGTTCAGGTCCACCGAATTTTAAAAGTGAACAAAATATGATGGTATATTTGGCAATTGCCACGATGCTTGTGGAGATTCTTCTGCTCTGATCTAGTTCCTATATTGTTTTTGATTCTGTTACCCATTTTCAATCAGAGCTCCACATCTGTACTTTGTCCCAAATGCTTGTACTTTTTTATTTTTACCTTATTCTTCTTTGTAGATTTTCTCTACAATTCAATTAAACAGTGTCACAGATTATTTCACTTTGATTAAGTATCTTTGCCCTACTTAGATTTTCAGGACCTAATCCTTCCCTGGCATAGTCCAGATTTGGATAATATTACGAATTAAAATAAGTATGGAAAGAATGCTTTTTAAAAATCAATTATTCTCTTGACCTATATGGATCTATAGATCTTTGTTTGTTAAAGACACATATGGATTTCTCTGTTGAGGTGAACAGTTGTCTAACTTTTACTAGACTATAATTTTCATATAGGCAGGGATTTCCGTCAACTTGTTTTTTGATGTATCCCAAGCATCTAGAATAGTCTCTGGCTTATATATTAGACACTCAATAAATATTTATCAAATAAATCAGTGTTGTATTAAGCACACATCTGTTCATAATTTTCTGCATATATTTTATCTCTATGTAAATTGAGAAGAGTATATACAGGGAACTGTGAATAAACCAGACAGTTTAGAAAAAAAAAAAACCAAGTGTATAAAAACAGCAAATGTATAAAAGATCTAACATACCAGTCCCTCTAGTCCAAAGTCATAACCAAATAGAAACATGATCCAACAGTATTTGGATCAGATGGTGGATTAACCAAGAGTTCTGAGCAAGACTAATTGCATGGACTTAACCCTTCATTTCTTAAAAGAGGAAAGGAATGGAAGACTTATTTGTTACAATAGAATGTTAATAAGAAATTATAAACACTAAATCAGGGCATCCTATTCCTTATTTTCTCCTTCTGGAGTTGGAAGAGAAGAAAGGGTATGAAGATAGGCAAAGGATAGCTAAAAGGTAAACACTATATTTCTAAATTGCTATACTTCATGTATCCTGGACTCAGTGTGTGAACCTAGAGGTTGCAATTGGAGATAACATAAAAGTAGTTCTTACTACATTGACTAAATGCTTGGGAAGATGGCAAACTGCATGTGGAATGACTAAGAATAAACTGGTTGGTTTTAATTTAATGCTACTTATTTAAGAATTTAAAGATGTGTACAATTGGTTCTTGATTACCAAACAAAGAATGGGTCTCAGAAGCTAATGGGCCCAGGAAATGCCTTGCAAAATAGAGTAGTGGGAGGCCCGCATGATTTATGTATACATTATCTCTTCTAATATGCACAACCCAGAAAAATAGCTATTATTAATTTCATAATATAGGCAGTAAAACTGAAGTCTAGAGGCAATGTAACAATTCTTAAAGTCAAACAACTGGCAAATGATGGAACTACTCTCAATCATAAGATCTTCGAATACTTTCAGTCTTTTCTTCCTTTTTCTTTCCTTAAAAACACATTCAGATATCAGTTCAATAACAAAAGATAAAATCAAGTGAGAAGATGTCATGCTACAACGTTTCTCTTTAGTGTACTTATTATAATACTTTCTTTGTTTTGAAGTTCCTACACCTATCTATAGATTTATCTTCCAGGTCTCTTTAATTTAAAAATAAATAAGCTGGGATGCCTGGATGGCTCAGCAGTTAAGCTTAGGGCCAAATCCTGGGTCTCAGGGATCCAGTCCCACATCTGGCTCCCTGAGGGGAGCCTGCTTCTCCCTCTGCCTATGTCTCTGCCTCTCTCTCTCTCTCTCTCATAAATAAATAAATAAATAAATAAATAAATAAATAAATAAATAAATAGAATCTTTAAGAAAATAAAAGTAAATGAGCTATTTTGTGCATTTAGGATAATAATTAGAAAATATACTATTATTTTTTTTGGAATTGAAGACAAAGAAAGATTAGTTATTGTAAATTGAGTAGGGTAATAGTTGGCACTTACTACAGCTAAGTCTATTGCTTCTTACATTTTAGACATGTGCCACTTTTCTTCATAAAATTAATTTTTGTGGAGAAATACAAATGTAAAAGAAACCCCTTATTTTTCATGCCTTTTGAAATCCAAAGCAATTTGTTTATAAACATGAATAAGAACCCTAAATAGTCCTCTTTATGTGAAGTATTTATATAATATGAATGTGTTTACTTTCACAGGTTTTAGTTTTTAGTAAGTTACAGTTTTTACATTAAAAACATCTTTATATTCTCCAATTCATTCATTCAAACTATTTCATATCTACTATAAGCCAAGCAGTATTCAGGGTTCTGAGAACATAGTGGTGAATTAAATAGAAAAAGCTATACCCTAAGGTATTTACGTTCTAGTGAGGACAAAAATACAATAGCAAAATAAATCAGTAAAATATATTTTATGGTAAATAGTGGTAAGTACATGAAGAATAAGCTAAAGGGGATCAACAGTGTTTTATTTCTATTATGAAATTATAATAGTGCTTAAAACCCAGTGACTTTTTTATTGGTTGCTATTTTTCAAATTATCAATTAGACTATCATGCTACTTACCTTTTATTTGTCCCTCCATAATTCTTTGAATTCCCTTTTTCTTACCTGAAAGACATTGACCAGATGAGTTTGCATAAAGCCTCCTTTTGCCTTCAGGTTCCTGGTAGAGTTCAACCAACAGGAAGTGTCTACAGAAGATTGGAGTCTGAGAGAAGAGTGGGGTTAGGGTATTTATTCCCTCTGATAGTTTCCTGAGGTTGGTTGTGCTTCTTTGCTAAAGGTCACAGTTTCTGTCCTTCTCTGTACAACCACGCTCTTGAGGTTCTGGTAAGCACACCTTCCCTTACAGCTGCAAACTTAGACAGGGCTTCCTTTCTCTTGCTACCAACAAGTTACCGTGTTGATTTCTTTTTGTCCCAGGCATATCCTTGTAAATGGCCTCTTAACTATACTAAACTTTCCTTGCATTACCCACTGGGAATATGACATCTATTTCCTTTTTTTTTTAATAAGATTTTATTTATTTATTCATAGAGAGACACACACACACAGAGGCAGAGACACAGGCAGAGGGAGAAGCAGGTTCCATGCAGGGAGCCCGACGTGGGACTTGATCCTGGGTCTCCAGGATCACACCCCGGGCTGCAAGTGGCGCTAAACCGCTAAGCCACCAGGGTTGCCCATGACATCTATTTTCTATCAGGATTCTGGCTAACACCAATATGTAGAACATACTAATTGGTTATGTAATTGATGGAATCAAGTCCCATCCTAGTGGAAGAGTAAAGGGGAGGTCAGTCAAGAAAAGATCGCAGTAAGAGGTGGGCAAGGCTCTCCTTCTTGAATCAAGCCAAGGAAGAACTCCAATTTAGGAGCTACACACTGCTTTTATACATTTGGAGTGGTCTGCACCTACTTGCCTAGTGGTTAAGTATCCTCAGATTTTGGATTTATATAGAGAAATCAACTTTAATTAGTACATAGGTAAACACACATTGTAGGATTATCCTCAGATTTTGGATTTATATAGAGAAATCAACTTTACTTAGTTCATAGGTAAACACACATTGTAGGATTAAAATGCTTTCATATCTTCTCAAGAATTCTGCCTATGTAATGTGATTTGTGAGTTTATGTTTAAATCAGTGAAACTTTATGACTTATATGCCTCTGTTAAACATACTGACTTCATTATATATTTGTGATACAATACTGGAATGTGTATTTACCTGTACTTTTAAAATCTATTTAAAAATTATTTTATCAGGGAGAGTGAGGAATGTGGATAGTAAGTAGGTGATATTGAGGGTGGAAGGTAGCTAAGGGCACAAACTATGCCACATTTAACAATGGAAAAACTGTATACTAATCTTTGGTGTGAACATTTAACATGTCATATAGTGATGTATAAAATATTTATAAATCTTTGTGTATTTAAAATAAGAGTAATGGTTCTTAATAAGTAGGGAACACGACTAACTCATTAGAGGCAGAGATATTCACTTAGACAAATACAAGTAAACTTATCAGGCAATTGATTTTCATACAGTGAATAAATGGCTTATGCAAAATTGAGAATGTGTTCTAGTAAGATTATGCAATAAGAGCAAGATATGAGATCCTTTGAATTATTTAGGTTTTTAATGAGCATGAAATGAAATTATGCAATCCTATACATGGTGTTTTTTTCAACTTTAGAGTTCTGGGAAAAAGTTAATTAAAAACATCCCTATTAAGCACAGAGGACCATGAAACCCACTTAAAACATTTCTGAAAAGCTTCAGAAAGTAAGGGGAGTGGGGGAAACTCTGTAAGTGGGAAACATCAACATGTTTGTGTTCTGGGCCATGTAGGTAAAAGAAAAGAGTTAGAAGGTGAGTGAGACAGGTTGAGAAAAGTATTGTGCTATGCGACCTTAAAACTAAGAGTCAAATCCGAACCCTGACATAGCCTATAAGTTATTCTTACAAACTCTTCCTTTTTTAAATTCATAACTGGAAAGGATCTGAGACTCTCTGATAATAGCAAAATGATAAAGCCTTAGGCTAACCAAGCACATGTTACTGGCTAATGTTTCATATGTAGTTCCCTCTTAATTAATAAAAAGAGCTTTCTGTTTCACATGAGTAGAATGAATATATTATTGGGAATGTCATATATAATATTGAGAATAGTGAGAATTTACAAATATGCCATAATGTCTTTATTGAAGAGCCCATTGAAAGTATGACAATGGTTTCTTCCATCATGAACTTATACATGTTAGTATCAGTGATATTACTTCTTAGTATTTTAATGTAGGAGTAGGAATTATTTAAAGGACTTTTTTTTAAAGATTTTATTTATTTTTCGTGAGAGAAACAGAGAGAGGTAGAGACATAGCAGAGGGAAAAGCAGGCTCCCTGTGAGGAGCCTGATATGGGATTTGATCACACCCTGAGCCAAAGGAATAAGCTCAACTGCTGAGCCACCCAGGTATCCCCAAGAGCTGGTTCTTTGGAAAAAGTCAATAAAATTGATAAATCTCTAACCAGGCTTATCAAGAAAAAAAAATAGAAAAAACCCAAATAAATAAAATCACAAAAGCAAGCAGAAATAACAACCAACACCACAAAAATACAAATAGTTATAAGAGGTTATTATGAAAAGCCATATGCCAACGCATTGAACAACCTTGATGAAATGGATAAACTCCTAGAAACCTATAACCTAACAGGAGGAAGAAATGGAAAATTTAACAGAACAATTATCAGCAAAGAAATTGAATCAGTAATAAAAACAAAACAAAACAAAACAAAAAAAACCTCCCAACAAACAGAAGTCCTGGGCCAGATGGCTTCAAAGGCAAGTTCTACCAAATATTTAGAGAAGAGTTAATACCTATTCTTCTCAAACTATTCTAAAAAAATAGAAGAAGAATGAAAATTTCCAAATTCATTCCAGGAGCCAGCAGTACCCTGACACCAAAACCAGATAAAGGCACCACAAAAAAAGACAGGCCAATATCTCTGATGAATATAAATGCAAAAAATATTCACCAAACACTAGGAAACTAACAATACAATAAAAAATCATTCACCACAATCAAGTGGTATTTATTTCTGGGTTGTGAGGGTGGTTCAATATTCACAAATCAATCAACATGATACATCATAGCAATAAGAGAAAGGATAAGAATCATACAATCATTAGGATAGACACAGAAAAAAAAGCATCTGATAAAGTACAACATCTATTTATGATAAAAAACCCTCAATGAAGTATGTTTATAGGGAACATACCTCGACATCATAAAGGCCATGTGTGAAAAACCCAGAACTAACATCATCCTTAATGGGAATAAACTGAGAAACTTTCCTTTAAGGTCAAGAACAAGACAAGGATATCCACTCTCACTACTTTTAGTCAACATAGTACTGGAAGTCCTAGCCATAGCAATCAGACCACAAAAAGAAATAAAAGAAGGTAAGGATGAAGTAAAACTTTCATTATTCATAAATGACAATGCTACATATAGAAAACCTGAAAGACTCCACTAAAAAGCTGCTAGAACTGATAAACAAATTCAATAAGGTCACAGGACACAAAATAAATCCACAGAAATCTGATACATTTCTATACACTAATGATGAAGCAGCAGAAAGAGAAATTAAGGAAGCATTCCCATTTACAACGGCACCAAAACCAAACCTAGGATTACATAATCAAAGAGGAGAAAGATCTATACTCTGAAAACTATAAAACATTGATGAAATAAATTTAGGATGATACAAAGAAATGGAAAGATGTTCCATGCTCATGCATTAGAAGAACAATAATTGTTAAAATGTCCATATACCCAAAGCAATGCACACATTTAATGCAACCCCAAACAAAATACCAACAATGTTCTCACAGCTGGAACAAGCAATCCTAAAATTTGTATGGAACCACAAAAGACTCAAATAGACAAAGTTATCCTGCAAAGGAAAAGTAAAGCTGGAGGAATCATAATTCAAGACTTCAAATTATGTTACAAAGCTGTGGTGATCAAAACAGTGTGGTACTAGCCAAAAACACACATAAATTAATGGAAAACCCAGAAATGAACCACACAACTATATGGTCAACTAATCTTCAACAAAACAGGAAACACTGGGATCCCTGGGTGGTGCAGCGGTTTAGCGCCTGCCTTTGGCCCGGGGCGCAATCCTGGGGACGCAGGATGGAGTCCCACGTCGGGCTCCCGGTGCATGGGGCCTGCTTCTCCCTCTGCCTGTGTCTCTGCCTCTCTCTCTCTGTGTGTGTGTGACTATCATAAATAAATAAAGTTAAAAAACAAACAACAAAAAAAAAAAAAACAGAAAACACTATCCAATGGGAAAAAGACAATCTCTTCAATAAATGGTGGTGGGAAAACTGGACAGCAACATGCAAAAGATTGAAACTGGACTTTTTTCTTATACCACACACAAAAATAAATTCAAAATGGATGAAAGACCCAATGTGAGAAAAGAAACCATCAAAATCCTTGAAGAGATCACAGGTAGCAACTTCTTTGACATTGGCCATAGTAACTTCTTACTAGATATGTCTCCTGAGGTGAAGGAAATAGAAACAAAAAAAAAAAAAATAAGGAAAACAAAACAAAAATGAGCTATTGAGACTTCATCAAAATAAAAACCTTCTGCACTACAAAGTAAACAATCAACAAAACTAAAGGGAATCTGACAGAATGTGAGAAGATATTTGCAAAGGGCAATTCTGCTAAAGAGTTTGTATCTAAAATATATAAAGAACTTATCAAACTCTATACCCAAAAAACAAATAATCCACTTAGAAATGGACAGAAGACATGAATAGACATTTCTCCAAGAAGACATCCAGATGGCCAAAAGACACATGAAAAGGTGCTCATCATCAGTCATCATCAGGAAAATACAAATTGAAGACAATGAGCTATTGCCTCACACCTGTCAGAATGGCTAAAATGAACAACACAGAAAAAAAACAGGTGTCGGTGAGGATGCAGAGAAAGAGGAAACTTCTTACACTGTTGGGAGTGCAAATTGGTGTAGGCACTGTGGAAAAACAGTATGGAGTTTCCTCAAAAAGTTAAAAATAGAGCTACCCTATGATACAGTAATTGTACTACTAAATTTTTAGCCAAAGGATGCAAAAATACTGATTTGAAGGGATACATGTGCCCCGGTGTTAATAGTAGAACTATCAACAATAGTAAAATTATGGAAAGAACCCAAATGCCCATCAACTGATGGCTGGATGAAGAAGGTGTGTGTGTGTGTGTGTGTGTGTCTGTGTGTGTGTAATGGAGTATAACTCAGCCATGAAAAAGAATGAAATCTTGCCATTTTGCAATGACATGGATAGAGCTAGAGTGTACTATGCTAAGAAAATCAGTCAGAGAAGGACAAATACCATATAATTTCACTCCTATGTGGAATTTAAGAAACAAAACAAAAGAACATCTAGGGAATAAAAAGAGAGAGGAAAACCAAGAAACAGACTGTTCACTACAGAGATCAAATTGATGGTTATAGGAGGGGAGGTGCATGGGGGGGGGGGATGGGTTAAATTGGTGATGGGTATTAAGAAGGGCACTTGTGATGAGCACCAGGTATTATATGTAAATGATGAATCACTAAATTCTACAGCTGAAACTAATATTACATTGTTTGTTAGCTAAGTGAAATTTAAATAAAATCATGAAGAAAAATAACAAACAAAACTGCAATATATGGACCCCTGTTAAAATACTAGAAATAAAAGTGCTGTTAGAGATACTGAAAGATAAAAGAATATGATTTCCTTTTTTCTGAAGAAAAAAACTAAGTTGAAAGGGCTTTCTCTGGCCTTAAAAAATGGTACAATTTGAGCATAAAAATAAAAATAACTGCAGTTTATTGAAAGAAAAGTATTAAAATCTATGCCATAATTTAAGTAATTTAAGTAATCCTCATTCATTACTCTTGGAGATCCTTAGGCAATTAACTTATTTTTCTGAATACTAGTAAATAAAAAGAGAATAAAATATTTTTTCTTCCTATAATATAGTACCTGAAAAAAATCAAATTATTGACAATGGAAAATATTTAATAAAAGTATGTTAGCTGAGAAATGAAGAAAAAGCATAGGATATGACCATTTTATAATCCCTAATAAAACGATGGAATTAGATAATGATCATCAATGGCTGAGAAAATTCTTAAATGAAAAACTGATGGGAATCTTTAAAATAATACAAAATGATCAATATTAACATAAAATGAAAAGAAACATCAAGCCCTTATTGTTAATCATATAAGTATTCGAGTATAATAGAATAGGAAGCACTTGCTACCGTCCGTAAAATATTCTGTAAATAAATAAGTAATTACATAAACAAATAGCCTCTAGATCCAATTGCCATTAAAAGAAGTTACAGAGCTCAGAGAAAAATGTTAACATCTCAGGGATGCAATTAGCAAAATCTAGAATGTGGCAAATTTCGTAGGACAGTTTTCTATTATTCTATATTGGCCAGAAGTGGAATCCAACCATTATGTAATGACTTTTGGATTTTGGGAATAAATTAGTCATATGAAAAGAAAGGAATCAAGGAAGTAAGATTTACTATGCTCCTTAACACTCCATGTTTACTAGTCGCACTCATATATTTGTAATTGTTTGTTAAAGAGCTCCCTTCTAGAGTATAAATGCCACAAGGATAGGAACATGTTATCTTGTTAATAGCTCTATCTCCAGTACCAGAGTCTATGGGACATTTATTAAATTTTGTCAACTAAAACCACAAAACAAAATAAGACCTGAAGGAATGACTGTATGGAGAGAAATGCTGTGTGTCCAGCAGAACCTAGGAAATTATCTCCTAAATAAGCTAAAGGAATACTTTGTCAGCACCACAGTTGCCTTCTTATAACATAGGACGACCTTCTATTATTAATATTATATATTCCCCTACAGCCCTGAGAAGGTGGTTATTAGCTAACACCACACTCCCAAATACAACACTATGTGAGCCAAGCTTGATGAAACATTTTCCACTACAATATTATAGAATAAAAAGCCTTTATTCATGTATATATTTTATAATTTATCTTCAGTTACCTTCTCTTCCATGCTACTAATCAGGAGACCTATTTATACTTGATTTTTCACTAATGTCAGAATTTGCTACATTTACAAAATACCGTCCATTTGTTAATACTTCCCTTGCCTATCTCTTCCCAGATTGGTAAACTGTTACTGAAAGCTTAAAAGTTAATTCATACACCACCTTTGCTGTGGCTCTGGTCTTACCAAACCACACCAGTATGAACTAATCTATCTATTCTCCATAAAATTTTATTCAAACCTCCTCGACTGTAGTGCTGTTCTCATTTGTATCATAATAATTTATTTACATATTAGCGATAATGAGAACTATATGCATTACTCTTATGCACATTTTAATCCAGAATGCACAGGGCAATAATAAAATTTTAATAAATGACTGATCATGAAAGATAGGAGAGACATTACTAAAACCTAACTTTTTAATAGAAATATTATAGCTATAAGTGGTATTGATTTCACGAGGCTATTTGATAATGTCTCTAATGTTTGGTGGGTACAAGATTGAAAAATGTAAGCTAGATATTTTTTAAATGAAAAAAATGGACGTATTTGCAATAAAACAACAATTGTGATAAAGATAGACACAAGTGGAAAATGTGCATTTATGTGCATCATATGGATGCACATTATGTGGATCATAAAGATGTTCATATATATATATGTATATATATATATGAGCTCTCATGTCTGAGGTTCTCAGTATGGTAATAAAGAAAATTTCAGAAATTTCGATAATTTTTCAGTCTTGTTCTTGTGGACAATATGTGATTTGGGGAGGATAGTAAATTGTGTTTGCTAGAATATTGCATCAGTTTGAGTCCAATTGAGAGAGAGAAAAACCACATAGCAATTTGAACAAGGAAAGCTTAGTATAGAAAATCATTAAATAACAAGGGATTGAAATAAAGAATGATTGGCTAGTAAGAATCAACAAGAACTCTAAAGAATGTAGCAATATCAGATATAAATAATGTAATAGGAGATTATACACACATTAGTTTGCTAGAGCTTATCTAGGTGGCTTACACAACAAATGTTTTTTTCCTCATGGTTCCAGAGTCTGGACCATTGAGATCAAGGTGTCGGCAGGTCTGGCTTCTCCCGAGGCCACTCTCTTTGGCTTACAGATGATTGGCTTCTCCCTATGTCCTCACATGGTCTTCCTTCTGTGTATATGCATCCCTTGTGTCTCTGTGTCCACATTTTTCTTGTTATGAGGACACCAGTCAGATACTATGGAGGCCCTGAGGGCTTCATTTTAACTTAATTACCCCTGTAAAGGCACTATCTCCAAATACAGTCACATTCTGGGGTTCTGTAGGTTAGGACTTCAACATACGAATTTTGAGGAGATGCGATGCAGTTCAGGGCATAAGAATACAATAACGTTATACTCTACTACACTACACTAGTAGGTTACGGTACATGACACTACTACACTAAAGTACAATACTACAGTGCACTATGCTACTATACCAGACTACACTATTATACACAAAACTATACAATACTACACTATACTGTAGTATACTACACCACTATACTATCCTATAACTATCCTATACGATGCTATAGTAAATATATACAAGCTGTTATCTCTGGTGCTGAGACAAAACACTCCAATAAATACCACTATCTCCTCAAGGCTGATCCAGATCTTATGGAGACAGCCTGACTCTAGTCCCCTGGGGAGCAGAGAAGTTACTGTGGTGCCTGCCAGTGGTGGAATTTGCCAGTGGTTGACCTTTGGAACTGCTGGAAATCAGCCTCCTGGGTCGTTGGAGAAAACTGTGAACAGGAGGGATTTCACCAGAAGCAGTAAGCCATAAAACCACCTAAAGGGCCTGTAGGGGAAAGCCGCTGGCCATGAGATGTTTCTGGCAGCCAGGACCTGCAGAAGCTTAGTGCTGGAGAAGCTAGGACTGCAGGAGCCAGCCAAGTGGACACAATGAAATCAGGAAGCAAAACCCTTTCCTCTCTAGATGGAAAGTGATGAAACGTCAGTGCCAGCTGGCAAAGGAAAACATATTTAAAGGGCCCACATCCATTTCCACAGTTAAAAAGTGTGAATGCAATACAGTGCTCCATAACTGGCACAGACATGGTTCAAATGAGTTTAGAAAAGAGCAATGAGGGTGACGATCAGCGAATTGGTATGTCACGTGGAGAAAGAGGACAAAGAAGGGTGGAGGAAGGCTTCTACCTGCGAGAGAAAAATTTAAGAAATAAAAATGTACTTGTTGCCATACCATTTAAAAAAATAAATGGCTGATTCCTTATTCTAACATTTGCTGATAAAAATATCTCTAAGCAATTATTAGAAAAAAATCTTTTGCCAGAAAATCCATCTATTATCTACCTATTTGTTTATATGTCTGTCAATCATCTATCATTTCTATATCTATTATTTATCTATTCATCCATCATCCATCATCTATAGTGAATTCATATATATATATATATACATATATATATATATAGTGAAAGTATCATGCAGTGGATAATGTTCAGCATTGGTTTGTAAGAAATACAGTTTTTATTTTTTTTAAGATTTTATTTATTTGAGAGAGAGAGCACGCAACCTGGGGGAAAAGGCAGGAGGAGAGGAAGAAGCAGGCTCCCCACTGAGCAAGGAGCCCAACGTGGGGCTCTATTCCAGGATCCTAGCCGGGATCAGTACCTGAGTTGAAGGCAGATGCGTAACTGACTGAGCCACCCAGGCACCCAGAAATGCAGTTTTTAATTTGCTGACTACTTGACAAAGTAGTGTGAAGAAAGGGAGAAACTGATAGAATTAATTTTTCTTTGATACTCAAATAGCTTTGTAATGAAAAAAATTATTTCATTTTTTTCCAAATTTCTTTCAATTAAAATAATGTTTTTAGCTCCTGCTTATTTGTTTTGTCATGCCTACATGTATATATCTTTTTATTTATATGTATGTATACATACATATATATATTTACTTCAGAAGATTTGACAGCATACTTAATAACTACTATGTACATACTTCTTAAATTGCGGTCCATGTATGTCTTTGGTCTAGGATACCCATTGATGATATTTTCTATTATTTTTTTCTTTCTTTTTGTTCTTTCATGTATATAATATCTATATACATAGTTAAAAGTATAAGCACATTCTGGATCAATTGGATACTACTTTAATAGCAGGATACTCTCTTATTAAATACTCAAAAACTCAGACAGAGAAATAATCTCATTGTAATAATTAGCTTTACTACAATAGCCAATGGTTAAGTGAAAAGAACTATTGCAAGTTAATGTATAAATGATGATAAATGAAAAAAAAAAGCTGTGATGATGTGCAAATGAACAAAGTTTCTTTTTCTTTCTTTACTTTTTCTCATAGTTTGACTACATAATAGTGGTAGGAGTATGTGATGATTGATTTTATGTGTCAACTTGACTAGGCCACAAGGTGCCCAAACATTTGATCTGTTTTTATTCTGGTTGCATCTGAAAGTGTTTCTGGGTGAGGTTAACATTTTAATCAGTAGATTGTGTAATCAGATTGCACTCCTTAGTGTGGGTGGGCTTCATCCAATCTATTGCAGGCCAGAATAGAACACACATGCTAAGTAAGAAGGAAATTCCACCTGCCTGATAGCTTCAGCTGGGACATTGGTTTTCTTGCTTTTGAACTCAAACTAAAATATTGGTCCTCTTGGGTCTCTTTCCTTCTAGCTTTTTGACTTGAACTAACACTACCAGCACTCCTTCAGTTGTGGACTAGAACTACATAATCAGCTCTCCTGGTTCTCCAGTTTGATGACTGTACATTTTGGGACTTCTCTGTGTCCATAACTGCATAAGCCAATTCCTTATAATACATCTATGTCTTTATCTTTCTGTATCATATAATCTTCTATTGGTTCTGTTTCTCTGGGGAACCCTGACTAATACAGATGTATATATAATCATACTGTGTAGGGATATTTAATTTCTGCCAAGCAACATCATTTGCAATATTACATTTGTTTTAACGTATATGATACTGATTTTATAGTTTTGTTTGTACTTATTTATCATTTTTTTAAAAAAGATTTTGTTTATTTATTTGACAGTGAAAGAGCACAAGCAGGGGGAATGACAAGAAGAGGGAGAGGGAGAAGCAGGCTCCCACTGAGCAAGAAGCCCAATGTGGGGCTTAATCCCAGGACCCTGGGATCATGACCTGAGCTGAAGGCCGATGCTTAACTGACTGAGCCACCTAGGCACCCCAGTTTTGGTTGTATTTAAAATGAAAAGGTATTTTAACTTTATAGTTGCTTAAGACCTAAATACAGGGATCCCTGGGTGGCGCAGTGGTTTGGCGCCTGCCTTTGGCTCAGGGCGCGATCCTGGAAACCCAGGATCGAATCCCATGTCGGGCTCCCAGTGCATGGAGCCTGCTTCTCCCTCTGCCTATGTCTCTGCCTCTCTCTCTCTCTCTCTCTCTCTCTCTCTCTGTGACTATCATAAATAATAAATAAAAAAAATTTTAAAAAAGACCTAAATACATAGGAAATCTGTGACCTCTCATTTCTATCTTATTTTTTTAAAAAGAACAGGTTAACACTTTCAACTCAAATATTGTCCTTGTCACTTTTGCTTTCAAAAGGCAAAAGCTTTAATGACTAGTCTGCTTTCTCTATCTTTCCACTGTAGTTAAAAATACAGTATTCATATCTGTTAAGGTCATTTATATTTAATTAGCTGTTGTGCATATTGACATGTTTGAAGATGTATTAGGGAATATGTATTTTGAGAGAATATATGGCCAATATATCCTGTTCTAAGAATATAACTATTATAGGAGCTCAGCACACTGCATCTCATTTAATATTAACATCCACCTATAAATTAGGGTGTGCTACTATATCTAACTTACAGAGGAAAAGAAAGAAGTGTGTGGGAAGAAGAGATATCCAACTGCCTTAGGTTGTAGAGATCAGAGAAAGAAGTCATTTCTAAGTTGAGTGTGCAACTTAAGGTAGCAATTTTTTCATGGGAAATAATATGTAAAAGTTAACACATAGAGAAGGAGTAACATGATAAAAGACAAGAGTGCAGGAAGAAGAATATCATATTGGCAAACTGCAATTATTTTGGCACACATGGAACAAACTTTGTTCACAGTGACCAGAACTTAAAGATTGGGACTTTTAAAAACTAGAGATGATACTAACAGCAGGCTTTTGAGCATGTAAAAACCATCCATTAAACATGTCACTTTAGAAAAGGAAAAGCAAAGCTTGAGAAAAACTCACTGGTGTAGAGTAGAAGAATAAGAAAATCATTTAGACAATTTCACCGGCAATTAACAAAGCTGTTATGCCTTCTTACAAGGATCATATCTTAGAATCTATGCCAGCTGCATATAGTTGAATAACAAACTATGCCAAAGTACAGTGGTTTAAAACATTAATTTTATTATGTTTTATGATACTGTGAGTCAGGAATTCAGGCAGGCATCAACTGGGAAATTCTTTTATTTCCTGTGACATCATGAATGTTATTGTGTAGGATCCAACTGATGGATAAGCTCATCTGGAGGGTCCAAGATGGCTTCACTCCTTTGTCTTTTGCCTTGGCAATGATGACTGGAAAAGTAGACTCTGCTGAGTCTGAAAGCACCTGCATGTGGCCTCTCCATCATGAGTGTTTCAGGGTAATCTGGTAATCTGGCTTCCTCTCAAGAGTCTCAGAAAGAGTATTCCAAGTCTGAGAATGTCACTTTCATCACATTCCATTGGTTTAGCATGTCATTAAATTCAGCATAGATTCAAGGGAAAAAGAATTTGATGTTCTCTTTCAATGGAAGGGGGAACAACTTGTAGTGATCTCAAATCTATTATAGCTGCTATTCTCATTATTGGCTTTGTATATGTATTAACATATGTGATTTCATTTTCATTACTTTGAAAATGGCATGCTTATAAAATAAAAGTTTGAGAATGAAGAGGGCATTAAAAAGTATATTATTTAATATATACCTGAAAATACCTTGATTCTGTAATTTTTAAAAATATGGAGTTCAAAGAAATTAAATGGCACAGCATTTGCACTTGAGCTTCATACTGTTCAGTGAGGTGTGTGCATATGTGTGTGTATATACTATAGATATATGATGCAATCATATAGTAATCAGTGCAAGCACATCATAATTTTCTCAGCCAGTGAAACAAACATTGCTCATATTAAAATTTTGTTAATATTTTTTTTTGTTAATATGTTTTTAAGAGTAAAGAGAAGAAGGGGGCACCTTTGTGGCTCAAGGGAATTAGTGTCCAATTCTTGATTTTGGCTAAGGTTATGATTTCAGGATCCTAGGATCCATACTTGTATCAGGCTCCATGCTCAGTAGGGAGTCTGCTTAAAGGATTCTCTCTCTCCTACCCCGTCTGCCTCTCCCCACATTCACACAAGCACACTCTCTCTCAAATAAATAAATAAATAAATCTTCTTTACAAAGAGTAAAGAAAAGAAAATTTATCAATATAACTAAAATTTTTAAATAGTGTTTCATTTTTAATCGTGTATCTTAAATTATGTTGGCATACCCTGAGGCTCAACATCGTGAACTACAACTGAAATGAAGTTAAGAAGTAAAAGGAGTACGTGAGAATACTATAGCTGTAGAATGGACTGTGTAAGTTATTTCCCTGGTTGACACTCATTTAGTATGTCTCATTTTAAATACTGTTATATTGACAAATCTGGAAAATTTTTGTTGGAAAAGATATTAATTTAAAAAATTAATTAAAAATGGGAAGTTCTATCGAATTATATATAAATATACAAAACTATAAAATACAAAACATTTACATATTTTATATATAATTTGTAATCCTGCCACTCAGAGATAAGAGATTGCTATGTATCTTTTTAAAACAGAGCTGAAATTTGGATGACTTCTTGGTCTCTGACTTTTTTATATGATTTATAACATACCTATTAAAATATATGAATTAAAATATGAAAATAAAAAAATAAAATAAAATATGAAAATATTTTAATAAAATATATAAATTAAATAAATGCATAAAAATAGACAAATTATTCATTTTGACAAATTTTCTTATAACATTACAATATCTAAAACACTACACCGGTAAGATATGAAGGTGAAAGAACTAAAACCAATTTTCACTATGCCCAACTAGTAGAAAGGTAATTTTCCTAGTATGGAGGTGTTTCAATGCATAATGATTCTAAAAGCTAACATATCTCAACTCTTTCCATGTCTTCTTACATCTTCCAGGGGAAGAAGTTGGTTGATTTGGAAGGAGAATCTGTGCACGCACATACAATCCCTTTCCTCCTCTCGGGAACATATTATTCTTTGGGAGAAATTGTCTTCTACTTGTCCATGGTTATAACTTACATACTGCAATAACCCTTGATTAAAGGAAGGCCTGCAGTATTGGAAGCCTGGGAGCTGTTAGTTTAATTAGAGTTTTGGGGCAATTGGAGACCAAAATCTACACAATGAGTAAAGCTTCTGCATGGGGTTGAGTTCATGGTTTTGGCTTTGGACTCTGGACATTAGCGTGTCCAGGGCATTTTGACTTTGGCAGTGCATGGACTTCTTTTGAGCTGGTTTAAGCATTAGGCTTTATGCAATTTAGGCCTCAGGGAGGACCATGACTTAGGTGAGAAGTTTTTTTAATAGATTCTTTGCTGCTTCTATACAAGAAAAGCTGCACTTACCAGATTTTGATTAAAGTTCTCAGGGCGTCAAAAATAATTCTGGCCTTAGGATAGTACATGAGAGACTCAGCCAGGAACTGACCTTAGGTGAAGATTTGGAAGGGTTTCAGCCATGTTATTAGGCCCTCAGATTGTAGGAAAATTCAGGCTTTGGTTACCAACAAATGTCATTAGACAAGGGCCTTATCAAAAACAAAAGATCACGCAGTTAGCTTGAGCTAACAACTTAGGCTATTTGTGGAAGCTGCAGCTTGGAATCAAACTACTTATATTATGGCTGAGCACCCATGAGGGGGCACCATGAAGATCTTCATGTGGAAGATGTGGAAGTCCAGAGAACCCTTAGGAAACTGGGAAGCTAACCCAAGGATTCAATTATAGAGAAATAGTTTTTCCAACTTCAAGTCTTTTATTCATTGTACTTAAAATCCAATAAAGTTTTATGTGGATTCTATAGCTTTAATGAGGTTGAGCTTTATATTTTTGGTGCAGAGCCTCAGCAGTCAGTGCTAAATTGAATGCTCCAAAATCCATTCTCCGTCAGGGTTAAGAGAGGGGCTATGGAGAGGTTAAGCTTGACTTGTTAAAGCTCTTGTATGGATTCAAGTGTCTCCCCAGCAAGTATCCTCAAGTTGGTTCTCAACTGATTAATTATATGAAAGAGGAAAATTTTCCTAAGAGGAAGTTGTTAAGTCAGAGTAATTACAAAGATGAGGCAATGAAATCCTAGAGGAGAACACAGGCAACACCCTTTTTGAACTCAGCCACAGTAACTTCTTGCAAGATACATCCACGAAGGCAAAAGAAATGGAAGCAAAAATGAACTATTGGGACTTCATCAAGATAAGAAGCTTTTGCACAGCAAAGGATACAGTCAACAAAACTAAAAGACAACCTACAGAATGGGAGAAGATATTTGCAAATGATGTATCAGACAAAGGGCTAGTTTCCAAGATCTATAAAGAACTTATTAAACTCAACACCAAAGAAACAAACAATCCAATCATGAAATGGGCAAAAGACATGAAGAGAAATCTCACAGAGGAAGACATAGCCATGGCCAACATGCACATGAGAAAATGCTCTGCATCACTTGCCATCAGGGAAATACAAATCAAAACCACAATGAGATCCCACCTCACACCAGTGAGAATGGGGAAAATTAACAAGGCAGGACACCACAAATGTTGGGAGAGGATGCGGAGAAAAGGGAACCCTCTTACACTGTTGGTGGGAATGTGAACTGGTGCAGCCACTCTGGAAAACTGTGTGGAGGTTCCTCAAAGAGTTAAAAATAGACCTGCCCTACGACCCAGCAATTGCACTGTTGGGGATTTACCCCAAAGATACAGATGCAATGAAACACCGGGACACCTGCACCCCGATGTTTCTAGCAGCAATGTCCACTATAGCTAAACTGTGGAAGGAGCCTCGGTGTCCATCAAAAGATGAATGGATAAAGAAGATGTGGTCTATGTATACAATGGAATATTACTCAGCCATTAGAAACGACAAATGCCCACCATTTGCTTCAACGTGGATGGAACTGGAGGGTATTATGCTGAGTGAAGTAAGTCAATCGGAGAAGGACAAACATTATATGTTCTCATTCATTTGGGGAATATAAATAATAGTGAAGGGGAATATAAGGGAAGGGAGAAGAAATGAGTGGGAAATATCAGAAAGGGAGACAGAACATGAAGACTCCTAACTCTGGGAAACGAACTAGGGGTGGTGGAAGGGGAGGAGGGTGGGGGGTGGGGGTGAATGGGTGATGGGCACTGAGGGGGGCACTTGACGGGATGAGCACTGGGTGTTATTCTGTATGTTGGTAAATTGAACACCAATAAAAAATAAATTTATTGGAGGGGAATGGGTGACGGGCACTGAGGCGGACACTTGACAGGATGAGCACTGGGTGTTTTTCTGTATGTTGGTAAATTGAACACCAATAAAAATTAATTAAAAAAAATAAAATAAATTTATTATATAAAAAAAGATGAGGCAATGAGCACAGAGTGTGGATGCTCTGTCACTAAAGCCCAAGCTTAAACTTGTGCAATTTCACAGTCTCATCCACATCCCAACATGTTCAAACAGATTAACATCTCAGTTCATCTTTGAGTGTCCTGGGTTTGTAACTTTCAAGTATTTAGATGTGAGTTTTTAGCAGAAGAATGAACATCTATAAATTATAGGATTTGCACACAATAGTTTTTATAAGTTTTCCTCTAAAATTCTCTTCCATTCATTTTTTTAAATAACTGAATATTTTTAATAAATTTTAAATTGGATAACAAGTATATAAACATATAAAGATAGAATTTCTTTGACAGTCAGAAGCTAAGCAATTCGAGGCCATATCTGCTCACCCTGCCCTCATTCTCACCCCACACACATACACACCAATGCTATCTCTTGTAACAGGTTTGATCTGTGAGTCAGGACCATGGGTGTGAGGAAGGAGGATAAGATAGCAGGCTGAGCTCATCATTAACTTTTTATTAAGCCTTATTAGGAGGCGGAGGATGAGTCAAGAAACCCGCAAGTTGTTTTCCCTGAAGGTTCTGTTCTGTTCCAGAATCATGACAATTTTGCTTCTCCCACACATATTTGCTCTTACTTCCTCTGGTATATCTAGCAGCAAGTGAATCAGTTGCTTTTGTTGCAAAGGATCAAAGTCTAATCCAGAATGACTTCGTTTATAAAGAGGAATTTACTAGCTCATGAAGTTAAAATCTCAGAAATTAACTGAGCTTCAAAGGTGCAGGATTTGGTGGCCCTTGTAGGGTATGGAGAGCCCAATTTCTCTCTCTATATATATTCTCCCTTTGCAGAGTGTGCTTCATGAATCCATGTAGTAGCTATCTGTGCAGTTCTTAACCTTCCCTGTATGCGCTGCAAGTCTTTCCAGTTTTCACATTTATAAACCCAATTCAAACCACATGGGCCTTCCTAGTAGCTCCTAGGGCATCCTGAATACAGCGTGATTTTCTCTAACCCAGAATTCACAGCATACATTTCTTCTTCTACCATTGGATCTAATGGGTCTATCTGCACATTCCTGTAGCCCAGGAGTGTGGTCACTAGAGTTCAGTCCCTTTCAAAGGATATAAAAGAAAATGAGAAGGGGGAGTTACTCCTTAGCAAAATCCAGCTACTGTTATTGGAATACATGGGAAGTAGTTACTAGAAAACAAATAGACATGTATATAATGGTCCACCACTCTGAGTACCCAACATCCAGATGTATTCTTTTTCTTGTATAAACACATACAAAAATGTTCTTTGCCTCAAAAAATGCACCACCTCCCCCCTCACACACACCGTAATATAACCTAAAATATCTTTCTGAATTCATCTCCAAGTGTAGGTCTCCAGATGATTGTGCATTAGTTTCAATAATATATAGATGCAGTCTATTAGTGTTTAACACCTGATGTTAAGGTGTTAATAAGTTAAATTACCTCTTCTCAATATAAAAGTGTGAAAACAAGACAGTATACTTTCAAAAAAGTTCCCATCAAAATAGAAAGAACCAGAGACCTAGTTTATGTAGATATCACTAATATCTGCTACCTAGCAATGGAGAAAATGTCTTTGTCCACCAATCTGCCTTTTCAAGTTTTGTCCTCTCAGAAGATCTGTTTTGCTTTTCATCAGAGACAAGCTCTGAGGTGGGCGTGGAGGTAGACACTCCATGCAAGCTATCTTATGTTTGTCTTAATGAAGTGGTTCTCAAAGGGAAGTTCCAACATCCTAAAAAATGCCTCCTAAATGTGTTAGGCTTTTTTGGTCATCATAATCATCCAGAGTGCTACCAGGATTTAATGGATGGTCCCACTGCAAATTAAAGAAACATTTTGGAGTTCATTTAATAAGCTTTGAATCAAATACTTCTTCTTCTTTTTTTTTATGATAGTCACACAGAGAGAGAGAGAGACAGAGGCAGAGACATAGGCAGAGGGAGAAGCAGGCTCCATGCACCGGGAGCCCGACATGGGATTCGATCCCGGGTCTCCAGGATCGCGCACTGGGCCAAAGGCAGGCACCAAACCGCTGCGCCACCCAGGGATCCCGAATCAAATACTTCTTTTTTTTTTTTTTATTTTTTTTATTTTTTTTTATTATTTATTTATGTAGTCATACAGAGAGAGAGAGAGAGAGAGAGAGAGAGAGAGAGAGAGAGAGAGAGAGGCAGAGACATAGGCAGAGGGAGAAGCAGGCTCCATGCACCGGGAGCCCGACGTGGGATTCGATCCCGGGTCTCCAGGATCGCGCCCTGGGCCAAAGGCAGGCGCCAAACCGCTGCGCCACCCAGGGATCCCCGAATCAAATACTTCTAAACAAGTGTTGTCATAATATTAGAAAATGTCTTTACATTTTGTTAGTAAAGTTTATTCTGGAACTATTTGGCATTATTGCTGTATCATATATTCTTTTTAGGCAGTAGACTTTCTTTGTGTAGAAAAAAATAAATAAACCAGGGGCACCTGCGTGGCTCAGTCAGTTAAGTGTCTGCCTTTAGCTCAGGTTATGATCTGAGTTTGGAATCAACCCTGCATTGGGCTCCCTGCTCAACGGGGACCCTGCTTCTGCCTCTTTCTCTACCCTTCTTCCTCACTCATGTTCTCACTCACTCTGCTTTCTCTCTGTCTCATAAATAAATAAATAAATAAATAAATAAATAAATCTTTAAAAAAGGAAAAAATAAACTACTAGATAGTGAGACCAACACAGATATAGTTAAATATCATTTCTATTTGAAATGATCAGAAGAGATGTTTTAATTATTAGTTTTATTACTACTGAATAGCATTAATAATAAAATTATTAATTTTATTACTACTGAATAGCATGAAGAAGAGAAGTGTCAATGAGGTGCCATAAAGGTGGTTTCCAGATGATGTAAAGAGCTATTGTAAACTTTTTTTTAAATGGAACAACCAAAAAACATGTTCAGAATGAATTCGCTTATCAATAAATTGTTTCGGAGTTATTTGCATTTATAACGTAAACCCCTCTTCTCTGTGCACTCAAATTACGAGGCAAAATCTTCTATATTCCTAGATACTTTTAATGATTCTTGTTTTATTGGGAAAGTAGGATTAGAGACTAGATTTCATAGTGACTAACATGCATCGAAGGATCCCTGGGGAAACATTGTTAAATGGTGTAAGAACTTGAGCTCACTAAAGAATTCCCAAAAACATGCATGAGGACTTTTACTTCTACAATTAGACTGAATTTCCATTAGAATTAGAATTAGAATTAGAAATAGAAATAGAAATAGAAATAGAAATAGAATTTCCAATTAGAATTAGACTGAAATTTACAGGCAATCTTGACATGTATTCTGTAAATTCCAATTAATCTACTGATATTAAAGAATAAATCTTAAAGTACAAGAATTAAGCGTATATATTTCTTTTGGAGCAAGAACTATCTTACATTTATATACAATAATTCTTTAATGTAGCTTCCTTGGTTGGTAAAGCATCCAATATTGAACATATTCCTCTGTGACATAATAAATATCAATATTTAAATAATTTTTAAAGAAAATAAACTTCCTTATAATCTTAATTTTTTATTATTTATTATAACCATTCCTTACCCATAACCAATAGATGTTTCACTGTAACCTAAATCCAAGAAATCTAAGAAATCTAAAATAAATAAATTAAACACTCACCTCCCCTGCAAATGGGTTCACAAAGCAAAAGGGAATAGGTTCTGAAACCTTGAATTCTTTTTCAACTCATCTATATGCACATTCAGCCACCAAATGTCTCTAAATTATCCAAATTCTACTTCCATGACTACTATTATTGGGTGCATTGGATGTATGTTTCCCCAATCTTTGACTTTCCAAATGGAATTTTATTTTACTCTCCATCTTTACCATATCCTCTTCCCCACATACACATGCACATACACACTCATAGTCTGTTACTATTAAAATCTTATTTATGCTTCATATTTCACTTTTTCCTTGAAGTCTCCCCATTTAGCTCATTTAAATTTTTATTTTTCATTTATATAATGAATAAGAAATAAAAATATGTCTTACACTTCTCCAAAGGTCATGTAAGTTTCAAAAGATTCTCCTACTTTTACTGACTCTGCTACTTGTATCCAACATTCTTTATCGTATGGTTAGTGGGGTGAAACTTATTTTACATAATGTAAAATAAGACAATATATTTGAAGATATCTGAATCTAATGTATAACTTGAAAATATTAAGAAAATAAATTTTAAATTTTAGACTAGATATTTAAAACATAGCAATTGCATAAGTATAATGGAACTCTTCTTTTTATTATTTTGTTTCCAGACATTGAAGCCATGCTTATCTGATTTCTATCCTTTGAGTGATTTTTTTTAATGAGAGGACTATGCTATTTTCAACACTAAAATATGGCTATTGGCTACTTTTAATATTTACCAGGTTATGATTAAAAATTTGCTATTGGAATAGAAAGAAGAGTAGCAGAATTAAGAAACTCCATGACATCTCTCTACCAAGAAATGGAGGAGAAAGATAGTCGATTTGAAGCTAGGTCTGAAAGCCTTGTTATAACTTCTCAGAATGAACAAGATGTGCTTTCAAATAAGGTGAATACTACTTCAACTTCCTGACATTCTCTGAGTCATGATTTATTACTTTAAGGCTTTTTGTGAAATTTCTGAGCTGATTTCACAGAAGTAGACTTTTATCTTTTCATTTTGTGACCTTGCAGATCTCTAGAAAAAGGACATAATTCATAAGGCAAAAATAGAAGAAACTGATAATGAAAATGGGGATGTCTGCATCTACACATACAAGTCCATAGATTTAAGTAATTTTTCTTTGTGTCACTTCTATTGTCAATTTAAATAGTCCATTCATATGTATTAATTAGCTTTATATGGCTATAGGCTAGTATGATGAAAGTTAGAATTAACTGGTTCACTAAAGATGGTTTTTATCCTTTGAAAAAATACATATTTGAAAAAATTTTAGAAAAAAATAATGTGTGTTGTACATGTTTCACATGCAAGTATTAAGCCTACCATTTTTTAAACAAAATGAGAGTCCATGCTCAGTAAGCTATAATTTTCTTTATGTTGTTAAATGTTCTCAAATTGTGTGACTATGAATGCATTATATAAAGATAGATCCTAAAATGATTACCTCCTTAGGGGTTGAAACTGTGGTGTGGATATACCCGGTAATCAATTGTCCTTTTAGTTTTTTGAAAAAGAGTGATTGCTCTGCCTTGCATGTGGAGAGTATCAAATGTTGGCAGAAACATGTCTAAAGTGGAGGGTGAGATCATCATTGCTACCTTGTGAACTTAATCAGACATATATTTGGTTAGCCCATAAACCACTTTACTAGCATCGGACCAAACAAGTAGAGTTGATATTTTCTGCTTTTGTTTGTACAACTCTTCAGTGTGACTTTTGGAAATTATTCTGAAAAAGGGCATATGAAAAAATCTTTGGAGGCACAAGGAAACTGAAAATCTGTTTGTTACCAGTGACTTGCTTTTCATATGCCTCTGTAGTAATTTGGAACAGTAGACAGTTTTATCATTCAGGATTTGTTTGATCATATCTGGAAAAATTTGTGGTTGTCATAACTGGGGAATTCCTACTGATAGGATGGAAGCCAGGGGTTCTGCTAAACACTCTGAAGGCAATAGGACAGTCCCCCATAATTGGGAATTATCTAGCCCCAAATGCCAATAGCATAATGTGGGAAAACCCTGATCTAGAGAAATAAGAAATACCTTTCAGTCAGAGGGAAATAATCTACCTCTTAGAAAATATATCAGTTTTCACATCCCTATTCATATTCTTAGTGTAATTAAAAATATATTCTTATCATCTATTGATAAAAGTCCTATACATTACCTTTGAAGACTGATGAATGTGATTACAATTACAAATTCCTTTCATATCTAATGGGTTGTCTATCAGTAAGGAAGCCTTTGGCTGCAAGTAACAGAATTCTTCATTCAAAGTGAATTAAGCAATAGAGGAGTTTAATATTCTACATAATAAGAAGTCCAGTGGTACTGTGCTTCCAGAGTGAGTTGATTCAGCTGCATCTAGGACTAATATTTTCCTGCCTTCTCTGTGGCCTGTCATTCACTATATGAGAGACTTTTAGGGTTAGTTACCATCTATTCATGAGATATATGATCTTTCCCTTAGCTTGATTGGTCCAATCTAGGTCACTTGTCCATGCCTGGTCCAAAGATAGTCTCTAGGGCAATTTCATGTGTCAGTTGGCATACATTAGTTGGGTAACACACCTGAAGCTTGTAAAGGGGACAGATTCTCCTATTGCCAAATTCTGATGTTGGTAGGAAGAAATAAGATGGCAATGAATGACCAATTTAACAATGTGCTCATATATGACAGCAGGTAGATGCCTAATAGATCTCTTTAATTTAAACTGTTCATAAAGAAGTGTAAATTCCCACCATGACCTAATCTACTAGCCCATAAAAACCCCATAAGCCACTCCAATTAATATTTCCCATTTCATTACATAGTAACATCCATTTTCATTCCCTTTCAGAAAAGTAGGAGTAATCTTTAATATCTCTGTGGCTCCAACACAGCATAGCAATCTCTAACGACACTGCTGGATAGATTTAATATCTACTTTTCCATGCCTTTTCTTTTCTTCTTTCTTCTTTCTCTGTATCTATTATTTTCACTCTCTTCTAAGCCACCTGAGTTCTTGAGGGGCTGTAATTCCAAGCGGAGTAAAGAGATTCTGAATTTGGACTCACTTTAGATTTGAAGGGCAGAATGAAGGACAGTGCATGTGAAACAGTGAATTTTCTACTCCAGATTTTCACATGAATCACTTCTTGCCACTCTAATTTGAGTGGAAATATTACCTGTTCTGAGAAGATTTCTCTGAATCCTTTTCTGCCAAAGATCTCTCATAACTGTTCTTTCTCTGAGCCCTCTTTAAAATGGTTTTGTTTGTTTTACTTGCTTATTTATTGTTTATTTACTGTCTCTTCCACTAGAATGGAGGACATATGACAGTATGGATTTTTGTCTATTGCGCTTGCTACTGAATTGATTATTTAGAATAGTGTCAGTGCCTCATTGTTACCCAAATAGTGACCTGTAAATGAATGAACACCAGTGACTATTCCAGAATGACTTAGAGAAAACTGCACCTCTATTTCACATTTTTCCCTCTCTGAAACATTTCTGTAACTTCTGTGTGTTCACCCATTCAGATATACAGGGGGATATTTTGGGAAGGGAAAGAAAAGGAGAAATGAGGTACCCACTGTGACTTGTTTTTCACCCCTAGGATCTTTAAGGAAAGTCCGAATCCTCAAAGATTATCTAAAACTCACCAGCCTCATTCTCCCACCAGAAACAGTATGTAATATGTAATGAAAACATATCAACTAAGAAATAACAACCATGAATATGGGTAGATGTAAGCTAAAGAGTATTTAGGAATATGGTGAGTTTTTTTTTTCTTGAGTTTTCTTAATCACAAATAGATACTACTGAGCATTTTTTTTTTTTTGCTTAGCACATATAATTTAAGAATAAGCAATTACATTTACATATGGGTAGGAAGTATAAAATGAGAAGAGTAATCTTAAGACATTTTTAAAATTACCATCAAGAAAAAAATTAATTTTAGTATATAATACTTCCTGGTTGCATAGTGTCAGGTAGAAGGAGAATAGAGAAAACTGATCTTTCAAATTTTCATGATAAAGCTCAACATATATATTCTTAATCCATACCATATGATTTCAATCATATGTGGAATTTAAGAAACAAATGAACAAAGGAAAAAAGAGTCAAACCAAAAAATAGACTCAACTACAAAGAACAAGCTGATAATTACCAAAGAGGAGATGTGTAGGAGGATGGATGAAATAAGGGAAGGGGATATGATTATACTTATGACCAGCACTGAGTAATGCATAGAATTGTTGAATCACTATATTATACATCTGAAACTGGTATAACACTGAATGTTATTTATTTTTTGGTATATATACATATATATAGCCTATATGTGTATATATATAGCCCATATATATGTATATATATATATATTTTAATCTATATATACCGGCAAAGATATTTTAGTCATTTGTATCTATGAAGGTGTTTCACTTTGACTAAAATATGTGATGAATGGAGAATGGAAGAATGGAGGGTATATTTGTCATCAACTTCTGGGCAACAAAATCTGCTTAATTCATCGACAAACCTGTTATAAAAAGGTCAAGAATGATTTACACACACACACAAAAAAACTGTTAGAGAGAGCAAAATTAGAAGAGAAACTGAATTCATGTTCATGTCTCTTTTTGGGTAACCTGGGCCTGGCTCCCAGATATGGTGGACCTGACTTATGACTGAAGGAAAGGATTGAGGAACAACCTAAGTGTGTTCCTAAATGACACGTCTGGAAAATACACAAATTATACCTGATTACTCAGATCTAAAGAAAACCTAGGCAGACAAAGTAGCAAAACTCAAATCCCAAGTGCCTACAAATGGAATGACCAAAACAGGGATAGTAGATTTTGAGAAACTGAAAGGGAAACTTGAACAGAGACACAGGAAAGGAAAGATGTAATGAATCTGCATCTCTATCCGAATGAATTTGAAATGAATTTTATAAACTGCATGTAGGGAAATGAGGAGGTTAATTGACCCAAGTCCTCCTACTCTCTGGAGGAACAATTTTCTAGCAATGGGCAATTTACTCAAGCAGGACCACAGTCCTTTTGTGTGGTTTACAACAGGTGCCAGCAAAAATTATCTCTGTTTTTAAGATCACAGACTACAAGACTCCTGTCATCCTGAAGTGGTAGAAGGATTTCTTACCAAGTGTGGAAAACTTTCTGAATATGAGACAATTGCCTAGGAAAGCAATGCTATAAATTAAATATCTCAAGATTAGAGAGTAAGAGATGTCCAATGAACCAAACAAAGCCTTTAGTCAAATGTTGTGGTTTACAGTCATATATCCATGCCCACTGTGTGTGTGTGTGTGTGTGTGTGTGTGAAACTAGGTTTAGTGGTAGTTTTGCCACTTCTTATGGGTTTTTATTGTTTAGCAAATAAAACCGTGAGGCATTGGAAGTCTTGTTGGAGCAGTGCTGAAACTTTTCAGAGTTTTCTAAATAGTTTATTGTTATTCTCATAATTTGTAAACCCAGAAAAATATAATTATTGTGTTCACTTCTAATAAAAAATGGATTTTCTAAAATTGATTTAAGAAATTTTCCTTTATCTTCTCATTCATGTGAAAAAATTTAGGGGACCATTTGTCTATTTGAGTTTATAGCACTCATAAAATTACCAAAAGAAATGTTAATTTTTTCTCCCTTTTTAAGGCTTATTTTTAGTTTATTGATGTTAATACTTTCATGGGTCTGATAAAACATCTATATCATGTATATATTTTTTTCTCAGAATATATATAATTACTGATGTTTTCCAGTTACTTTTAGAGGACAAGCAGATGATCAGACATTCTGAGACACTGTAATTGCCTGTTCTGATTTCACTTGAAAGTTTTTCTGAAGTCTAGTTCTTAGAAATCTCTTTTAAAAGGTAAAAGATAGAATTGATTTTCCCATATTTTAAGATGCCATCATTCAATTGCTGTTCATCCATAACTGTTTGATGTGTACTTCTGTGTGGTATTCATGGTGCTGACTCACCAGTGCTGTGTAGAGGAGAATAGATAACAAAAGGTTTATTCATCTGAAGGTTACATTCCTGGTATATTTTTCCTGTTCTTGGACAAATATCTTATGCAAAAATATTTTTTTCATTGAACAGGAAATCTTTTTGGGCTTACTTCCACTCATGATACAAAAGCTAGAAAAGTATAGTTAAAAGCCAGAGAGTTTTAGAGGTACTTATTTTGGTTCATGTGGCATTGGTCTTCAGGTATGTGTTAAATAGTACACACTAAAGCCCTAAACAAACTTGTTTCTGTTACTTTGAAGTGGTTTGATCATGGCATCATTGGCTGGGATATTACTCTGTTACTAAATTTTGCTTTTATACTTAATGAAGTTCTCAAGGGGTGTGTCATCAGCTGATATTTGATGACATGTGCTATTTGCAAACAACATTTTACTTTGATAATAACATTAAGTTTAGAATAAAAAGGTTGAACATTGGAATTAACATAAACTTGACTCCAGAGTGTCTATTGCAAATAGGGTAATATATTTTCATATTTTATATTTTTTTCTTATTGCCTTGTACTGACAATTCTAAAATCCTTAAAAAGCTGCAGACTTGTTTCTTTTTATTCTAACTCAGAGGTTCACAAATCATGTCCCATAAAGCAAATCCAGCCTTTGCCTGTTTTGGAAATCAAGTTTTGTTGGAATGGAATCGTGCTCATATGTCTATGGCTGTTAACTCCCTACGGTGGCAAGGTGATTCTGATTTCTGCAAAAGACACTCCATGGCCTATAAAGCCTCAAGTATTTACTCTTCAGCCCGTTCAGAAAATAATTCTTCTGACCTTGCTCTAGCTAGGGAAAATACTCTGGAGCTAGTTTCTCATTTACCTAGTTGGTATAATTGCTGTATTTTTCTCAGAAGTCATTTGGTTTTCTAATTTAAACATTGCCTCCTTAATTCATACATTTATAATTAAGTCTTTATCCAGTGATTACTATCAGGAAACCTTCAGAAGAAAAATAAATATAATGGTATTCCATTTAATTTATATTTTAAGATATTCAAGTCAATAAAGATTATATTAAGATTGATAAATGTAACTTCAATTATCATATACTTAATATGAAAATAAATTGCTCAATTAATCTAAAAAATAGAATTTATTTACATGTTTATAGTGCTCTGGATGTTAAATTATACTTTCTATGTTTCTAATCTTTCTATGTTTACCTAGAACTCTGGAGAATTTATTGAAGGTACAAAGGCAGATGTTCAGAAATACCATTAATAGTTTTTAAGTACTGTAGTCATTATCTTCCAATTAAATTTTGTTTTTCCATAATATGTATTTCTGAAATTATGATGATTATGGGAAAATATAATTTAATTTACCCATAACATTTTTAAGTGGAAATAATCTTTATGGAAAGGTAATTCAGGATAATTGATAGTTTTGTATATAAATTAGTATACAGTTAAGAAATTTTTTTGTTAATGTCTTTAAGTTGATATGAATTTAATCCAGATTTATTAATATAATAGAAGCAAAATATTTCTATCCTCAGAATGTGTTTTAGGATCATAATGTGATGAGATTACTTCTAGTTTTTCTCTAGTATTTATGTTTTCACTATACAAAATCTGATACTAAAGCATTTTGTTAGAGGGAGAATTTAATGAACTGGATGTAGTTACTGAAAACACTGCTACAATGATTAAGATTATATGGAAAATCCAAATAATATTTTTTCCAGTCATAAATCTATTTTCTTGATGTTATTCTTTTAGAAAATCTGAAACATTTTTAGTGACACTCCAGGTCTTTCACATTACATATTTCTCATAATAATTAATTTTAGTTGAAACATAACTTCATTTTCTCTTTTCCAAAATATGTCATCAACGTGCACCTTTTTCTCCTGCATATCATCACATCACCCAGCACCAATTCCAATGTAGTAAAAATAAGATTAATTGCTATATACATTGAGAATTTTATTTGGAAATCTAATTTGTGGGACAGTCTTTGAAGCTCACTTTAAGATTTTTTTTAAGATTTTATTTATTTATTCATAGAGGCACAGAGAGAGAATGAGAGGCAGAGACACAGGCAGAAGGAGAAGCAGGCTCCATGCAGAGAGCCTGACGTGGGACTCGACCAGGGTCTCCAGGACCACACCCTAGGCTGCAGGCGGTGCTAAACCGCTGCGCCACCGGGGTTGCCCTCACTATAAGATTTGTGTTTTCTATTCATAGAAAAAGAAAGTTGAATAATATAGAGTAAACAAATGTAAATGTATCTTATTATTATTTCATAATTAAAATGAGACATAACCCTCAAATAAATATTCATGTTAGTTTTTGTTGATATATTAATGCAATATCTAAAAGAAAAACATATTATTATGATACTATTACTTATTCTATATAGGACCATGTTATGTTAGAATTGTAGAAATGGAAGATTTTGGCATTTAGGTGATAAGTAGGGCATACACACAGGTTATAGTCAATTCTCAAAGCTCAGAACCACCCTGCAGTTATTGTTCAGTTCTTAAGCAGTAAATGGAATAGACATTCCCAGCAATAGGCCTAATTCCCACATTGGCACCCCATGCACCAAGGGCCATTATTTTGGAAAGGACTAGGAGGAAGCATGGTATAGCTATAGCAACATTACTTTCCTGAAGGAATTGTAGAAATGAGGTGAGGTGGAAGTGATTTTGACCACTATTTCTACTTACCTGGCATGATTAGCCTGTGAAAAAAGTAGGTATATTTTGGAGAACACCTGTGGATGGTTGCAAACCTATGAGGTGATCCCACTGTCACTGAAGTTCCAAAAATAGTATATTTAATGGAGCAAAACAATGCAACTTCAGGTAACTGATGTACAATTATCAATCTGGCAGTTGTTTACATTCCTCTATGCTTATTTATAAAGATTGCCAGAAGAAATTTACTTTTACTTAGCTGAGTCAATAGTATATTTTTATGGTACTGACTCAACTCAGGATTGTTTCTCTTTTTTTGTTCTCTGTTGTAAAGCAGTCTGAAGAGATCTTAATTGTCTTTACATCCCACAACATCATACTATTCCAGTATATTGATTATATCATGATGATTAGATCTTATGAACAGGGGGTGGTATCATAGATACCTTACTAAGACATTTGCATGCCCAGAGGTAGGAAAAGAAGCCTATATTCAGAGTCCTGACACCTCACCAAAGTCTTGGGGAGCTTATTTGTCTAGAGCATATACAATGCCACAGTAAATTTGAAGTTATGTACGTTATATCATCTACTATTAAGCTTCAGGCCAAATACTTGAAGAGTCTCTGAATATATTGAAGATAATACATGTTGCTGTTGAAGTGTTGCTATAACACATTTATCTAGTAACCCATAAGACTACCAGAACAGCAGATCCACGTCACACTCTAAACTATTCTGCTATTTGCACCTTGGGACCTTCAAACTTCAATAATATTCCTGGAGTCTGTGACAAGTAGAGATGCTTTATATAGCATCTGGAAAGCCCCAATTAGATCATAATGTTACCTATTCTTAGGGATTTGGAGAAAATTCACAACTCATTTGTTTTTTTTCCATAACATGCATTTCTGATATTATGAAATTAATGGGAAAATACAGTTTGATTCATCCATAACATTTACATTTGTAAATTGAAGAAAACCTTTAAATCTTGTGATTGGAAATTATGTTGCTCACTTGAAGTGTCAACTGTATAACTTTCTAGAGCTTTAATTTTCTTTTTTTAAAAGATTTTATTTATTTATTCATGAAAGTCACAGAGAGAGAGAGAGGCAGAAACATAGGCAGAGGGAGAAGCAGTCTCCATGCAGGGAGCCTGATGTGAGACTTGATCAGAGGACTCTGGGATCATACCCTGAGCTGAGGGGCAGACACTTAACCGCTGGAGCCACCCAGGCATCCCCTAGAACTCTAATTTTCAAAATAAGTTCTGCAGACCGGTAGCATTGGCATCACCTGGGAGCATGGGAGAGATGTATGACCTAATGCTCATCTTAGGCTTGGGGAATCAGATTTAGCACTTTAACAAGATCACCAGGCATCTTGGTGTTATTGTTTAATGGGTATAGGGTTTCAGTCTGGGATTATGAAAGGTTCTAGAAATGGATGCTAGTGATGGTTACACACAATGTAATGTACTTAATTTCACAAAACTGTACATTCAAAAAAGTTTATTAAAGTGATAAATTTTATGATATGTATCCTTCACCATGATAAAATGAATTCACTCTTCTCCTTGAAATCTATGTTAATATTTTTATATTTGTGAAGGAAATAAGAGGTTCTAGTACTAAGATGAAAAGGCCAAAATGGAAAACCATTGACAAGATTCTGCACCTAATGAATCCTTTTTAAAATGGGAGTAAACTTATAATCATGAGCACTGAATAATGTACAGAATTGCTAAATCACTATATTGTACACTTAAAACTATTATAACACTCTATATTAATTATACTGGAATTAAAAAATAATAATAGTCTTCTCTTATGTAATCTCTTCTTTTTTGGGGTAAGCTTGTAATTCAAAGCCAAATGTATACAAACTGTAAAGACATTGAACAGGTTATACCCCAAATGATATAATTAATTATACATTTACTTGTAAAAGCAATAGCGTGAAATTTCTAATGCTATTGTTATGAAACTGCTAAACTGCTTTCAATGTGTTAGAAGAAAAAGAAAAAGTTGGTCTTTTTCTTTTTTGAGAGAGAGAGAGAGAGGAATAACTCAAGAGTGGGGCAGGGAGGAGCAGAGGGAGAGAGCATCTTAAGAGGCTCCACACCCAGCACAAAGCCTGACACAGACAAAGCTTGATCTCACAACCAGGAGATCATGACATGAGCTGAAACCAAGAGTTGGAGGCTTAACTGACTGAGCCACCTAGATACCCCTAAAAAGTTGGTCTTAAGCCGACGGTCATGTTGTAACATAAAAAGGAGTATATTAAAGGATTCCTATACCATTAATATTTGAGTTGTTTAATCATATTTGAAGCAATAATTACCCTCTTTTGATTTATGAGACTGAAATTTCATAATAAATTTTTATTTAATCTTTAATTTTATTTATTTAATCTTTAATTTTATTTATAATTTTTGTGCCAGGTTTGTTTCACAGTGAAGTGGTGCCATCCTTTGTTTAGCATTACTAATTTACTATACCCAGGCACTGTGCTAGGTGTTTACTCTACCTTCTTTGAGTTATATAGGTAGTAATTGGATAATAATAACTATACATAGTAATTAGAAGATCTGGGCTTTAGGCTTTGTTATCATTGCTAATAATCCATGTTCTTTGTATTATAGCATGCTGCCTCTCATGAAGAGCCTACTGAATATCAGGTGGAGTCACAAGCAGAGTCTTGAGAAGCACTCACTACATTTTTTCAGGTTTCAAGTAAAGGGTGTGTTTTTTGCTTTTAACATCAAAAATTCTAATTATTTTATTCCTGCTTGTGCTCATGTTTATTTTCCAACCATCTACTCATTGTACATGTGAGTGATCTTATTGAAAGTCATAATAATAGACACTATTAAGATCATTTGGAAAAAGACATTATCTAAAAATTGTTACTTGAGGGCAGCCCGGGTGGCTCAGTGGTTTAGTGCTGCCTTCAGCCCAGGATGTGAAACTGGAGACAGGGATCAAGTCCCACATCAGCTCCCTGCATGGAGACTGCTTCTCCCTCTGTCTGTGTCTCTGCCTCTCTCTCAATCTCTGTGTCTCTCATGAATAAATAAATAAAATCTTAAAAAAAAAATAAAAATTGTTACTTGAGGTATAAGGATCACTGATTGTTTTAAAATCTTACATAAGTTGGGGTAGGAATGGCAAAGTCATACAGATCACGTAGAATAAGTATAGTAATTTGTTTCATAAATGATATCTAAAATATTTATTTCTTTTGTTTTTTTGATTCTTAGAAGTTATTCTTTTCTGTGGTTTCATAGACTAGTTTTCATGGCTGGTAATGCTTGAAATAGTTTTTTTTTTTTTAATTTGTTCTTATGGGGGAACAAAATAAAACAGTTTTAGAAATGCAATGCTTTTATTTTGTGTATATCTAGATATTCATGAGGAAAATAAAGGAAAGTAAAATCTTAGGATGGTGTTAAATCTTTTTATTCCAATCGTTTGAAGTTGTCTTTCTAAGGCTTAACTAGGTAAGCTGCATTTTTCATACTTGCTTAGAGCAAACACATTTGTAGGGCATCCTGAACCCCCATGGTCTATGACATAGAGTACAATAGCACAGGCTACGGAAATGAGCTTTGTTTTGATAAATGAACTTGTCACATGCAGATAAGCAGGTGTACTTGAAATCTGTCACACCTAAAAATCTATTAACACTTTCTTCTCTGTTGTCCTCGTGTTTGGGGGTTTTGTTAGATATGATATAATATCATTAATTATGACTCCATTAATTTTAAGTTTATGGCATTTTAAATAAAGAAGGAATTGGCCTTTTTGTCTCTTTCCTTCCTTCCTTTTTTTCCCTTTTCCTTTTTCTTTCATCTTACTTTTTCCCCTCTCTCTTCCTTCCTCACTTTCTTCTTTTTTCTCTCCTTTCCCAACTTATTCATAAGTAGTACACATTGTTTCTTAAATGTTTTATACACTTTTATAATTGTAACTACAAGAAGAGATTGTTTACAAGCCAATTTATATCCTAATAAAATACATTTTATCAACCTTTAGAAAATTGAATTAAAAAATTAAATGTAACAAATATGTAGATGGTCAAAATTAAATTATTCTGTACCCCAAAATGCAAAACTGATATCCTACAACATTCTACTATTTAGTTTTTTAATAAATGAAAATTATTTATAAATTGCTTTTTCCTGTCATAGCTGAGATTTTCCTAGATTCTAGAATATTGTACTTTTAACTCTTAATCATAACAGTAATTTTAATTCCTGTTAACATAACTTTTATCAGAATTTCTAATGTGGAAGCAATTTTGCATTACATTTTACTGCTCAGTAAACATTTCCAACATTCAAATAAGGTCATAAAAACAGTGTCTTAACTTTCTTTAACTAGAGCCACATTAGGAACAGTACTGGTACTTGGGTCAAATTTTGAACTTAAATTTTTATTCCATCTGATAAGCTTTTTCAATTGTTTGGAAGAAAACACAATACAAAAGTTTCCTCCAAATTGTTGTCTCACTTTGGCATTCAACCATCAGAACATCATAAGAAAGTTTTCTAGGGATGTGCCATAATAGCTATTGTGTGGCTTCTGCTCAACACTTTGGCTGAGAAACACTGGCTAGCTTATTTGCTTTAAAAGAAGTTGGAGGTATTGCTGAATCACAGTATTGCACACCTGAAACTAATACAACATTGCAAGTTGACTACACTGAAACTAAAATAAGAATACAATTAAAAAAAGATTAAAAGATTTTTAAAAATTTGATTAATAAATGTAAATCAGTATTAGACTAATTTCTTTTCTCTATCAGTTTCTATTTTAAAAAATATTTTACTTATTTGTTTGAGAGAGAGAGAGTACAAGTGGGGGAGGCTCAGAAGAAGAGGGAGAAGCTGGCTCCCCATTGAGCAGGCAGCCCAACTGGGTGGAGGATGCTTGATCCCAGGATCCCCAGGATCATGACTTTAGCCTTACACAGATGCTCAACTGACTGAGCCCCCCCCCGGGGCACCACTCTGATTGTGAGTTTCCTGAAAGTAGATTGTCTCTTTGAGTTCATTGAATTACTTTCGTTTCCATGCATTGATCTTTTATTATATGCCAAGTACTATTTTAAGTACCAATCTTATTACTACATTAAATAATCACACCATGTGTAAAAAAATTAAATGCAGTAATTTTGCAGATAAGGAAACTCAGAATAATGCAAACTTTGTACTTATCTGCGGTCTCAAAACAGATGCTAGAGATGGTATCTGAATCTAAGACTGACCTAATGCTTGTTTCCCCACCTTCTGTTATATATTTTGATGATGATATATAAAAGGAAAACTTAGTTTTAATATATTTAATTAAATTTGTTGTTTTCTTTCCATTTGGTAATATTTTATTAGTAAATACCTGTAACCATACATATACACATGTATACACACACACACACACATATATACTTACATATACATACAAATATATATGTATACATACATACATATGTATAAATTATTCTGAAATGTTGAATAACAAAGGAAAAAAACTCAGGTAACTATTTAAAGTGCAGACTGCTGCTTGCTAGCAGTGATTATTATAGAGAAATAAATTATAATTTATTCAGCTTGAATTATCCTGATAATGATAGAGTTGCTGAAGGAAAGTCTGTTGCATTTCCGAAAGCTCACAAGAAAATAGGATATATTGCCATGCATTTTATCTTATTTCACATCACTGGCTAATTATAAGCAAGCAGCAATTTATCTATTAAATTCTTTTACATGGCCAGAATCTCATAACTGCATCTTTTCTCTTGCAAGATATTTTTATCAAGAATATGCTTTTAGAAATTGTATAGCAAGATTCTGGAACATTCAATCAATTGCATTATCAGCATTGTACATATGATTGAAAAAATATTCAGTTGAACTGTGGAATGATTTATTTTTTATATATTTAATAGTAATAGCAATGATAGGAGCCAAAACTTATGGAGGGCTTTCTGTGTTCCAGGCACTATTCCCATGGCTTTTCCTCAAAAGACTCGTAAATAAAAATTGATTAGCTCAAACTTACTAGTAAGTACTCTTAACAGAGAAGTTAGTGAGCAAACTAAAGTCTTATAGATAAAACTGAGAGTAATTCCATATCCACATGGATATATCAAGCCAAAATGAATATGTTCCTAACAGGTAAAAACCCCACTATTTTCACGATATTATTTGTTTCATTTATTTCATTCATCCTCTTAATGTATAAAGATTATGTGCCAGAGTCTAGAAAACTAGACAATAGACACAACAATGAACAAAATGGGAAAAAAAATCCCTGCTTTCATGCACTTAATATTATGAGAATGGAAATAGATGCTAAAAAAAACCCCACAAATATATAATATGTCATATGGTGATAAATGCTATGAAGAAAACAGTGTTGGGTAAAAAATATAGAAAAATACATTTGGAAGTTGTCTTTTTGATAGGGAGATCAGGAAAGGTAATGAAGTACTCTAACACGGTGACATGGAATAGAGAACTGAAGGAGGTGGGGGAGGGTTGTGCAGGGAGATATCTAGAGCATAAACACAAATAGAGAGCAAAGGCCATCCCACCCTGAAAACTATTCAAATTTGACATGTTTAAAGAATAGCAAGGTGGCCTGTAAGGGAGGAGAAATTGGTAATAGACTGAGTTAGAATCAAGCCTGTGGCCAAATCATGTGGCTCTGTAGGCCACAAATCAGTAGGTCTTTACAAGACTGAATTTTACTCGGAGTGACATGTAAGGTACAAGAGCATTTGATCAGATGAATGTTTTTACTTGACTCTTAACTTTAACTGGATTCCTCTGACTGCTTTGTGGAGAATGCAGTGCCGTGGAGAAATGGTATAAACATTAACACTACTTTTGTCACTCTGCCAATCCAGGCAAAGGATAATGGTGGGTTTGGCCCAAGGTGGTATTGGGGGAGGTAGTTAGAAGTACACAGGTTCAGTTATGCTTTGATGATAGACCCATTGAGATTTGCTGATGAATTAATGCAAGAGGAAGGGAAAATTCAGGGATGACTTTTAACCCTGAGAAAAAGGATGAGTAGAAATGTAATGTATTGAAAAGGGGTAGACTGTAGTAGCATCAGGTTTGGAAGGGAAAATTAAGCATTTGGTTTTGGACATGTTAAGTTTAAGATACCTATTAAACATTCAAATGAAAATGTCTAATAGGAAAGTGATATATGGATCAACATCTGAGCTGTAAATACGGGGAGTTTTCTGAGTTATCAATTAGACAGGTGGTATTTAAAACCACAAAACCCAATGAGATCACATAGTAATTGTAAAGGAACATGGGAAAGAGGTCAAGAGCTGAGACTTGAGGACAACGATACCACTTAGAAGTAGGGAAGATGTGAAGGAATCTGCAAGACTGAAGAAGTGACCTACAAGGTAGAAGGAGAATCAAGAGAATGTGTACTTTTCATGAAATTTGAAGTATTTTAAAGAAATATATATGATGTACTAATGAAACTGAAAATTATGGAAACATAGCCATTGAATTTAGCTGGGTAGAGTTCCCAGCGACCTTGATTAGAGGAGTTCTAGTGGAGAGAAGGAACTCAGTGCAGTTTTTGTTTTTTGTTTTCTTTTTACATTTTTAATAGCTACATAGTATATCATATATGGCCTACTATAATTATTTTTCCAGCTTTACTGAGGTATAGAGGCATTAACAAATTCATCACCTCATGTAGTTACCATTTGTGTGTGTGACAAAAAAAGTTTAAGATCTACTCTCTTAGCAAATTTCCATTTTATAACATATTAGCTATAGTCACTGTGCTGTACATTAGGTCTCTAGAACTTATTCATCTCATAACTGAAAATTTATACCAGTTGACCAAATCTCTTGATTTTCCCCACCACTGGTGAACACCCTTCTATTCTCTGTTTCTATGAGTTTGACTTTCTAGACTGAACATATAAGTGAGATCACATGCTATTTGTCTTTCTGTGCCTGTCTTATTTCACTTAGCATAATGTCTTCCAAGTGGTTCATCTATGTTGTCACTAATGGCAGGATTTCCTTCTTCTAATATTCCATTGTGTGTGTGTGTGTGTAGAAAATTTTCTTATACATTCATCTGTAGATGGACACTTAGGATATACTTGTGTATCTTGTCTGTTGTGAATAATAATTCATTGAACATGGGAGTACAGATATCTTTTTTTAAAAACATTTTATTCATTTATTCCTGAGAGACACAGAGAAAGAGAGAGAAAGAGAGAGAGCGAGGCAGAGACACAGGCAGAGGGAGAAGCAGGCTCCATGCAGCGAACCTTAGTGGGACTCGATCCCATCCCGGGTCTCCAGGATCATGCCCTGGGCTGAAGGCGATGCTAAACCGTCTTTTAAAGATACTGCTTTCATTTCCTTTATACATTTCCTTTATACATATATCCAGAAGTTGAATTTCTTGGTCATGTTGTAGTTCTATTTTTAATTTCTTGAGTAACCTCCATACTGTTTCCATAATGACTGTACCAATTTATATTCCCCCAACAGTGCACCATGGTTTCCGTTTCTCCACATCCTCACCACTTGTTATCTTTTATACATTTGATAATAGCCATCCTAGAAGATGTGAGGTGATATCTCATTGTGGTTTTGATTTACATTTCTTTGACTGGTGATGTCGTTGAGCGCGCATATAATTTGCAAACATTTCCTCCTATTGTGTAGATTACCTTTTCATTTGTTGATTATTTTCTTTACTCTACAGAAATATTTTACTTTTATGTAGTCCTGTTTGTTTATTTTTCATCATTTTGTCTGTGTTTTTGATGTTATATTGAAGAAACAATTGCAAAGATCAATATAGGGAACTGTTTCCCTATGTTTTATTCTTTGCATTTTATGGTTTGGGGGTCTTCGGTTTAAGCCTTTGATCCATTTTCAGTTGAGATTTGTGTATGATGAAAGAGTCCAATTTCATTATTTTGAATGTATGTATGTAGTTTTCAAAACACCATTTGTTGAAGGGACTACATTTTCTTCATTATGTATTCTTGTCACTTTTTTTGTTGTTGTTGAATATTAGGTGATCATATGTGCATAAGATTATTTCTGGACTCTGTATTCTGTTTCATTTGTCTAAGTATCTGTTTTTATGCCAGAGCCATACTATTTTGAATTCTATAGCTATGTAATACAATTTGAATCAGGAAGTCTGATACCTCAGCTTTGTTCCCCTTTTTAAAGATGAATTTGGCTATTTGAAGTCTTTTGTGGTTCTACACAAATTTTAGTATAATTTTATTTTCTGTTTCTGTGAAAATGCCATTGCAATTTTTATGGAGATCATATTGAACTTGTAGCTAGCTTTGGTACTGTGGGCATTTAAACAGTATTCATTCAATTCGTGAACATGAAATATCCTTCCATTAATTTGTGTCTTCTTCAAATTCTATCATTAGTGGGTTAGTATTCAATGTTCAGATTTTACTGTCCTTTGGTTAAATTTGTCCTTAAATATTTTATTAGTTTTGATACTAATGTGATTGACATTGTTTTCTTTTCCTTTTTTAGACAGTTTGCTATTAGTATATAAAAATGACTTTACTAGTGTCATCTGGTCCTGGGCTTTTCTTCACTTGGAGATTTTTAATTACTAATTTAATATCCTTACTTACTACTGATGCTTTCAGATTTACTATTTCTTCATGATTCAGTCTGGTAGGCTGTATATTTCTAGGAATTTATCCATTTCTCCTAGGTTATCAAATTCATTGGGATATAATTTTCCATAGTAGTATCTTATGGTCCTTTGCATTTATGTAGTGTCAATTATGATGTCTCCTCTTTTATTTATAATGTTATTTATTTGTCTTTATTTTTTTCTTGGGTAGTCTAGCTTTTCAAAAAATCAACTTTTAGTTTCATTGATCTTTTCTTTGGTTTTTTTCTAATCTTCATTTTATTCATTTCTCCTCCAGCAGTTATTTCCTATCTTTTTCTAACTTTGGACTTAGTTTGTTCTTTTTTTTAGTTCCTTGGGGTTTAAAGTTAAATTGTTTATTTGAGATCTCTTTCTTTTTTAATGTAGGCATTTATCACTATAAACTTCCTTCTTAGCACTATTTTGTTGCATCCCATGAGTTTTCATATGCTGTGTTTCCAATTTCATTTGTCCCAAGATATATATTTTTTTATTTTCCTTTTGATTTCATCACGAATGCATATGTTGTTCAGGAGTGTGTTGCTTAATTTCCACTTATTGTTAATTTTCCAGTTTTCCTGCTGTTATTGATTTCAAGTTCCACACCATTGTTGTCAGAAAAAAATAGTTGCTATGATTCCAATGCTCTTAAATTTGTTAGGACTTGTTTTACAGCCTAATATATGATGTATCCGATGGAATGACCCACGTGTGCTTAAAAGAATGTATATTCTGCTGCAATGTTCTGTTTATGTCTGCTAGAACCATTTAGTCTACAGTACAGTTCAAGTCCAACATTTCCAGGTTGATTTTCTGTCTGGATAATGTATCCATTGTTGGAAGTGGAGTATTAAAATTCCCTACTATTATTGTATAGTTGTCTACTTCTTCCTTCAGATCTCATTGTATTTACTTAGTATATTTAGGTGTCCCAATGTTGGGTGCATATATTTACCCTTGTTATACTTTTTGATGAGTTGACCCTTTTGTCATTATATAATGACTTTTTGTTTCTTGTTACAGTTTTTGAGTTCAAGTCTATTTTGTGTGATATAAATGTAGGCACCTCTGCTCTGCTTCGTTTTCCATTTGCATGGAATATCTGTTTCCTTTCCTTCACTTACTATTTATATGTGGCTCTAAAAATGAATATATGTACCACATAATTTCAGAATAGTATGCAGCATATAGTTGGGTCATGTCTTCATAACATTTCAGTCACTTTATGTCTTGACTATTCATTTACAATTAAAGTAATTAATGGTAGGTTAGGATTTCATTTTGCTAATTGTTTTCAGATTGTTTTGTAGTTCCTTTCTAATTATCTTACTGTCTTCCTTCGAGATTTGATAATTTTCTATAGTTATATGTTTTGTGTCCTTTCTTTTTATATTTTGTTTATTTATTATAGCTTTCTGCTTTGTGGCTATGATGAAACTTACATAGGACATTTTATAGTTATACTAATTTATATTAAGCTAATAACAAAACTCTATACTTTTACTACCCTCTCCATATTTTGTGTTTCTGATATCACAATTTACATTTTTTAATATTGTGTATCCATTAACAAACTGTTGTAACTATGGTTTTTTGATGCTTTTGTTATTATGCTTTATACTAGAATTAAAAGTGATTTATATAACACTTTACATTATTAAAGTAATCTAAATTTGACTATGTATTTGTTTTTACCAGTTTTATACTTTCACATGTTTTCATGTTACTAATAACTATTGTATCATTTTAGCTTGGGGAAGTCCTTTTACTGTTTATTGCAAGGCAAGTCTAGTAGAGATGAATTTCTTCAGCTTTTGTTTGGAAAAGTCTTGATCTCTCCTTTATACCTATAGGAGAGTTTATTTAGTTAAAGTATTCCTTGTTGGCAGTTTTTTGTTTTGTTTTTTGTTTTTGTTTTTGTTTTTGTTTTTTTTTTGTTTTTGTTTTGTTTTGTTTTGTTTTGTTTTGTTTTTCACCACTTTGAGTGTACCATAAGTTAAAATATTCTTTGTTGGCAGGTTTTTGTTTTGTTTCGTTTTTCACCACTTTGAGTGTACCATACTATACTCTTCTGGCCTGCAAGGCTTTTACTGAGAATGTCACTGTATAGTCTTATGGGTATTTGTATGTGATGAATTGCTTTTCTCTTGCTGCTTTCAAATTGTCTATTTTTCTTTAATTTTCAACACTTTGATCATAATGTATCTCAGTGATGTCCTCTTTGGATTGACCCTGTATGGAGACTTTTGAGATTTATGTACCTGCACGTTCACATTCAGTGGGTTTAAGTGGAAAAACAAACAAACAAACAAATGCAGACAACACATTTTTTTAAACAACTGTACCCAAACATATTTTCCACAGCATAAGATAGGCAATCTTGAGTTTTGCTGTAAATGGGAGCACAGAATTGGAGAAATAGCTGGAATAGAATCAAACAGAGGGAGATTTTTAAAATTCATTTATGTCTATAATTGGAGATATTTTAGTTTGTATGTATGAGAATGGGAATGGCCCAAGTCATATATACAGAAAAAGAAGAAAATGCCAGTCTGGTATGAACTAGAAAGAATAATATACAGTCAGAAATTGAGATGTTAGCCTTAGATGGGAGTAAAAACAATGTATCCCTTATAACAAGAAAAAAAGATAGCATATGTAAGTAGAGATACAGATAAATTTGGAGAGCTGGTGGTAGAGCTTTTGTAAAATCTCTAATTGTCAGTTCCATTTTCTCAGGGAAGTCCATGTCAACCCATCAACAAAAAGTGTAAGTATATCTATGTGGGAATAGAGGAGTTCTCTGGAAATGTTACTGGAATTGAAAAGATATGAACTAATACCTGGGAAAATGAATTGATGAAGAAAATGATTGTTACAGGCAGAACTAAGGGCCCATCTGAAGTTAGAGGTCATAAATCTAAAATACAGCTCATCAGCAAAGTTGGATATTTTCTTCAATCATAATTAGAGGTAGAGACATAGGTTCAGTGTAGGAGCTGAATTAGACTTAACCAGGTGCTAATCCAGGTATGGCTTTGCCCATGTTGTGCTATAGATTGAGGAGGAAGAGGGAAACTGAGAATGTCTCTTGAGAGATAATTATTATGATAAACCATGGAATATAAGCTGAGTGAGAGGGCATGTAGATCCTGGAACAGAAGAGGAACAATAGAAAGCTTGAGACTTAGAGTTCAATAACTTGGAGGGACTGATGTGGTAAAATTATTTTATACAGGTGTTTCATATATGGTGAAAAGGCCACTTGTTGGGTATGGTTCAACCTCAGAAAATATGCCTTCAAGTCACCTAGATAATTTTTCTTTCTTTTTTTCTAAATATACATTAATAAATTGATTTTTGGTGATTGCTATTAAATAATAATGTTTGCCTGAAGCATAAATCCTACTTCTATGTGATTTTTAGTGAATGGGGCTACTTAGGTTGTATGTGAGGAATCAATAGTTTTTATATCTTTCAAAAGCAAGCATACTTTTGAAAACAGTAGGGTAATATGGAACCTATTGTAATTATTTGCAATAGTGTTGAGTAGCACATTCAGAATTTATGCAACAGAAACTTTTAGCTTGAATGAATTAAAGCTTTGGATTTGAAAACCTGTCTGTTTCTTAATATAATCAGATATGTGAGTCTTTATAAACTTTCTTTGCTTTCAAAGGCAAACATAACTAATAATTCTGTAAAGGTCTTGAATAGTTCCAACATCTGTTCTTAGTTTACTATAAAAACCATGTCTCTGATCTCATGTGTTGAACTACTGTATGTTTGCCACTGTCTATTTCCTGTGAAAAAATACATCGAACAATAATAGCTTTTGTTCCTAACGTTCCAACCACTAAAACAGCTGAACAAATAATATCCATGCTTTCATTTGGAATAATTTATTCCATGGTACATGTTTATGCAGAGTCATTTGGCTTATTGGATGTTTCATCATTTAAAAATCAAATCTCAGAATTTTAGACTACTGAAAACTCCGGTCTAATAGTTTCCTCATGCTTATAGTAATTCTCTTAACAGCATTTCCTTCCTAATTCATCATCTTATTTTGTGTATAGTTTGCTATATATGAGTAGAAGTGGTTAAAAATCCCCTTTATTAACAAAGTTCGTGAAAATTTCCATTCAAGGCCACACATTTTGAAAATAACATTAAAAGATTAAATAATTTGGCATTTAAACCATAAAAATAACTCTCATTGCTCTTTTGTTACCTAAAGAAAGAATAACTATAGATTTGTAATGATATAAATTTTAATACATTTGTCTTAGCTCAACACACTCCAGATGACTTGGTGGGCTGAGCAACACAGAGCAAGCCTAACTTCTATTCCACAAGGTATCTTGTTACATAAACTTTACTATCCCAGACATGGAGTAAGTCATGCACTGATTAAATGAGACAAATAAAAACACTGTTTAAAAGGAAGGAAAATAAGTTACTTAAAAATCAGTTTTAAATCATTTGTTGCGGCTCAGTTTGGATTTTTTTTTTTTTTTTTTGCATACAAAACTCTTCTATTTCTAAAAATTTAGGAATTATAGTTTAGAACTTGGTCACCACAACACCCCACTGGAAACCAAAACCTGCAGTCAGCCATCCAGCTACCTAGTTGATCCAACGTCTAGTAACAGATTATCTAGAAAGCTCAGGACGCCTTATGTTTTCAATTTACATTCAGACCTTACAAACTGGGTAAAGCGATATTAACTGTCAATTTTAAGGTTTGAGTTTGGAATACCAGCACTTGAGAGGTTACCATTTCATCAGAGTTCAGTGACTTTAAGGAATAACCACTTTCTTGGTGGTAGTATATCTTAACTAAGGAAACAATGAAATTATGGCTGTATTCGTTTGCTAGGGTTGCTGTAATGAAGTACCACAGAGTTGCTCAGAACAAAAGAAATTTACAGTCTTACTGTCCTGGAGGCAAAAAGTCCAAAACAGAGTGTCAGCTAGGCCATGATTAGTTCCTCTGTAAGTTCAATGGAAGAGTCTGTTCTAGGCCTCTTTCTGAGCTTCTGGTAGTCATTTGACTTGTAGCAGCTTAATTCCAGTCTTCCTATGGTGTTCTCCTTATGTGTATGTCTCTCACTGTGTCCAAAATTTCCCCTTTTTATATATATATATTTTTCCCCTTTTTATAAAAATGCCATTCGTATTATATTTGAGTTCACCCTGATGACCTCATTTTGACTAGATTGCCCTGTAAAGACTATCTGCACATAAGGTCATATTATGAGGTACTAGAAGTTAGGACTGTAGCTTCTCTTTGGGCATGGGGGAGACACAGTTTAATGCTACAACAATGGCTTTTTATTTTAACAGGCAGTTTTGTCTTAGGTATGACAGAGGTGTTCTGTGCAACTCAATTGTTTCTCAACAATGTGACAGTCATAAATTGTTTTTACTATATATTTATGATTAGTAAAGGTTTAATGGTCTAATCATTGTTGCTTGCAACTATAGACAAAAGTATTACAATATGCCTTAAAGAAATAATTTAGTAACTATTTTACAAATCCAAATTTAACTTGGAGCTCTCACTGGATACTTTACTCTTTCCTCCCTTGAGATGTGGATACAATGTTCCCTCAACTTCACCATGAATCTGTGTTTGAATCAAGCCTTCTCCTTAGAGTAAGCATAGCTCCAGTTATGTACATCAGCATAACATCAAAATTCTCATAGCCCCATACAGGTATCTTCTTGTTAGTACATAATTAATTTTATTTTCTCTATGACTTGTCAGAAGATTTAAGTAAGAAAGGACCTTAAATATTCAACACAGTTGAATAATTTTATCACATCTTCTTTTCACTCTTCTCTACAATCAAAGGTTGATTTTATATACAACTTACTAAATCATTGCAAGGTAATCTTTTACAGGCAGGGAGACAATTTATAGATTATATTCAATTAGTTAATTAATTAATTTTTTATATTCAATTACTTTAAAAATACTAGCTATGTTTACTTGTTACCAATTTCTTTGAAATCCTTGTAATTCTTAACTTCATTCAGGCACAGTTTCCTGATAATAAAATAAATTCCCTTTTCACGTTCCTTTTCAAAAACAAATCTTTGTAAAAAAAAGCTGAAAGGGTCTAAGTAGTATTTAAAATCTTAAGTCTTAAGATAGTCTTAATATTTATAGACTTGGGTAGTTGCAAGAATCCATAAGATACTCTGACTTTGTGTGAAACTCTGACATTGTATGAAAGCTCCCCAAACTATAAATACTAATGGTATAGGGTGCATGACACATTTTCTGAACTAGAATAATTATAACTGCTACTTATTTTGTACAAATTATGTACCAGATTGTGCTATGTGCTTTACATTTTCTTTTCATTATTATCAATTAACATGTAGAAAATTTTTACCTTAATTTTACCAACAAAAAAGCATGATTGAGTATCTTTTGAAGTAATAGATAAGTAAGAAATGCAGAGAACAGATTTTGAGGCCAGGTATGCTGACATTAACCAATTCACATGCTGTCTCAAAAATACAACTTTCCAACAATTGGACCTACTTAATAGTATAAGATTCTGCCTCAGGATGTATTCTTGTTCCAGAGTCACTAGAAATGCACACAACACAAAACAAAATAGAATATACATATACATATACATATATATATATATACACTTGTCATCTGCTGAGATTATCAGAATGTTTTATATATGAGAATGAAATTTTAAAATTTTGCTAATATATTCTATTCACTTCCCCTTTTTCATCCTATCATTTTTGTTTTTATTCTAGTATAGATCAACTTGTTTTTAAAAATTCTAGTCACAAACTCATTAATTGTATTTCAAAAATCACTATGAGTATAAAGTTTGAAAATCATGCAGTTAAGTGATAGTTTTCTCTGGGAATCTTTGATTTAGTGACACACATGTGCAGATACACACACAAACATATAATTTGTACTTTTGGATTGGGAGCACTGATGTTCACCTGGTAATCTACTGGCCAATGATGAATATATATTTGATATTGTGTCCTCAGTATCCTAGCTCAACATGGTATGGGATAATAAGGTTGGGGTCAATCCACTGGTGTGCAAACTCCCTTCTGTAGGAATTGGATATTCCAAAATCTACCTGGGGTCCTCAGAAGCATATGATAAGGGAGCTGAATTCAGTTTCTCTAATTTCCAGCCCTATCCATAGTTCATTTATTCATATAAGAAATATTCATTGAACGCTTAGTATATGTAAAGTTCTTTGATAAATATTGGAATGTCATCAATAAATCATTGCAGACATGAGCTATGCCCTTGCTGAGGTTATAATCTAGATTCGTAATAATTTATACATAATCACACAAAACTATAAAAATGCAACATTTTATGACACACTTAAGAAAGATTTTCTTTCTTTCAGAATCCTTCTCCCCTTTCCTATCCTTCCTTCCCTGTCAAATATTGGGATTGAAACAGTATTTAGTAGGTAAATCTAGAAAAACTATCAAAAGTATTTCTCTGGGGGAAAAAAAGTGTTCCTTCCCCTGACCACTTCATATATCAATAGTATATTACACTGTGTTTAGGAGAAGAACAAAAAAAATAAAGGAAGTGAGGGATGGAAAGAGGGAGGAAGCGAGGGAATGAGAGAGGAGAGAGGAAGGAAGGAAGGAAGGAAGGAAGGAAGGAAGGAAGGAAGGAAGGAAGGAAGGAAGGAAGGGAGGGAGGAGAGATAGATAAGCCCCTGTCTCAATTCCTGTAATCAATTTCCAAATACAGTTTTGGAATACAGGCCATCTGAATTTGAGGATTTCCTGCAAAGCTGTTTTGCAAAGCATAATAGCAATGACCAAATTTTCAGGAAATTTGATTTATTTGAAACATTAATTTTGTCGTAAAAGCTAGACATCTGCACCTTTACTTTTCCTGAGGCAGATAGAACAATGTAGATTTCACAGGACAAAACAGATTTGCTACTCTTGTTCTTTTCTTGAACTGATTATCCCTATTAAAATAGATTCTCCTTAAGTTTCAGTCAGCCTTCCAGTCAGTGATGGTTTTCTTGAGCAGTATTGTCAGGAAGCTCTGACTTTGATTTAGATTTTGAGCTTTAGTGTCAGGTTGAGTAAAGAGTTGATTAAATTATTTCATTTCATTTCTAAGGTACCATTTTTAAATGTCAAATCATTGTTAGATGCTAGACCTTTCATTGTATTTTAAAAGTGTATTTCAGCCTACTTTTAAAGAAAAAAATACTCCCTAAAATATTGGATCAATAGAGCCTAACTGATGGACATTTATGCAGTTGCATCTAGTTGTCTAAAAATGAGGCCCACATTACAGCTCTAGCTTGAAATCTTCCAACCTTCCTATGCAGTTACTAGTATATTTTTCTTTTCAGTAAGTGGCATGAAGAGAGCTCTAGTGATTCTGATTTCCAGGGGTAACTTCCTCAGAATGCATTCATATGGTGAACAATGCATTTAGTCTTAGAGACATAGACATTTTGTAAAAGTTGAAAGTTACTCAACCTCATTTAGTGCATTGCTTCCTATAGAACGCCTTACCTGAATTTAAATGCAACTTAATGTAAATTTCATGTTATGTTAATGCATTCCTAGTTAGGTGAGAATTTGGTTATATGATTTATCCTCCTTTTTCATCAACTGTCTTTCAAATGATAGATCACGAAAACTGGAAGTCTCAGTAAGGGAGGAAGCAAGATGCTTGATTAAACACTCATGTAGGAATTACATAGAAGCACCAACAGGTAAAAGCAGATATTGAACCCTGGGTAACAACAGTATATAATATTAAACCATGTTTCAGTGCTCTTTCACTTAATATTAATCTTATATGAACATAGTCTAGAGCTGAGATTTTATGGCTAACATCTTGGGCTTCAGGGCTAATTGGACTGTTCTCTCACAATAGTTACATGCCCTTGTGAACATTCTATAAGCTAAAATTTCCTCATTTATGAAATGTAGGTAATATTGCAAGAATTAAAATGGCACTAAATCAGGGATGCCTGGGTGGATCAGTGGTTGAGTGTTTGCCTTTGGCTCAAGGCGTGATCCTGATCATGGGATCGAGTCCTGCATCTGCTTTTCCCTCTGCCTGTGTCTCTCTGTCTCTCTGTCTGTGTCTCTCATGAATAAATAAATAAAATATTTATTTTAATTGGCACTAAATCACATAATTTAGAGTGCCTCATAGTGCCTGAAAATCAACAAATAATAGTTCTTTTCCACATTTTCCTAGATGGTTCGGAACTTCTCACTTTAACACAAATGTGGAAGACCTGGAGAAGGATTATCAGCAGTACTAATTATCACTGCTTCTCTTCAAAGTTCTGTGGGTTGTGAGAACAGCTCCCCCCCCCCCCCAATTTTCTTTGCTTATGCTTTACCCAAAAGACTTTAGAAATCTAATAGGTCTCTTATTCCTGGAGCCACCTGCATGTCCCCAATGCCAGTGCTACCCAGTGCCCTCCAGGAATGATGTATTGCTTTAAGTTGTATTTTAGCAAGTTCTCATTTTTTTCTGACTGCCCTGCTTCCTTTGGCTTCAGCTTGCTATCCAGATCTTATTAGGCATTCTTCTATCATCAATTTTCTTCATAAATCTAGCTCAGTGGACCTATTTTATATCAAGTAATGTTTAAACACTAGTGGACTGATTGTGTTATAGGATTCATTAATCTTGCCAGGTTGATATTAATAAATGCCTCTAGGGTATTAGTTTTTGTTTGATAGGGTGTTTTTTTGTTTTTTGTTTTTTCCTTTTTCTTGAAAGAGTTAGCATCACTCTGGATTTGGATATCTACAGAGTCTGTAGCTTGAATATCCAGTGATAGTGAAGGAAAAAATTGGAGCCTAAATATTTGGTTCATTGGATTCCATGTTGGAAGTGCTTAAAAACTCTGAATGGCATTCCTGGTAGGTCAAATACTAAATTAGCAATGAGAATTGGTTGCACTATTTTTCTAAATTGTTAATTTGGCACAGAGAAGAAATCATTGCCCCTGCATGTGTTTTCAACATCCATGTTATTTGCTTGTTTTCCAACAGTGCCCATTCAAATGTCCTGCTGAGATTGCAAAATTTGTTCACCATATTTACTCCTTTACTATTAAAAAAATGTCAAATTGGGGGGAGAGTATTATTATTATTTGTTCTTTTTGACAATTATGCTGTGGATCATGATAGCCTCCATATATGTAATTATATTGTTTAAGGCAAAATAAACTGGTTTACAATTATATATATGAATAACACCGTCAGGGGTTTAAAATGTGGAAATATTCATGAACCAAGATATAGCAATCTAATTTCTGAAATTTTTATTTCAGAAAAACACTAAAAAATTAATAAATACTCTACTCAAAAATATATTGCAGCATTATTTTTCTACCGGTGAAAAGTTGAAGCCAACCAAGATGATGCATGCATATAAACAAAAACTGGAGAAAATCACACACACAAAAAAAATCTTAAAAGGTTGATTTTCCTGAATGATTAGATTATAGTTGTTTTTTCTGTGCTCTATTATTTGTGATATTATCCAAATTCTTTTTTAAGCTTGTATAGCTATATCTACATGAGAGAGATGGGGGGAGAGAGAGTATGTGCATGTTTGTATCCTCTACATCATTTTTTCTGGAAACCATACTCATTTCCCAAATAAATTCAAGAGTGCCATTATTTATACATCTGGTAACTAAAATTCAGTTCTAAAAATAAGACCTGATATTTAAATGTTTATCTTTGTGAAGTTTTATTTTAAAATACCAGGCATCTCTGAAAATAGTGAAGGTTAGAACTGACCAAAATGATTAAAGAAGTTTAAATTTATTCCCATGATAGAATTCAGCAAATATATCCTCAAAGTAATAGAATACACTTGACTTTCCTCAAGACTGATTGCATCTTCATCATCTAGCTCTGCAATATAAACATAGAAACCATAATGATATAAAATGTCCAAGCATTCCACAACAAAGTCAGTATTATGTGACATTTTTATAAAATCCTAAATTGTCATCACATTATGAATACATGCAAACGTTGAATAGAACAGTAAAACTTGCTAATAAAATGAAGTTGTGTCCTTTTACCAGCAGAACATTACCATCAATGATAGTAAGCTAATAGTAGTAATTTACATAAAAATAATAAATTTTATTTTCATTGACTATTCTTTCAAAGTAAGCCTTACTAAGATCCTATGCAATTAAAATTCATGGCACATTAGACCATATGCTTTTTTGAAGCGATTGCCAAATTGAGAAATTGAGCACAAGGTTTCATATTTTTACTTCTTAGTGGAATAATTTTTATCATTCTTTAAATTTAGTTGGGTATAAACAAATCCAACTCCGTATTTCCATTGAGATTCTTATAAAATAAATATCATTAGAGTAAAATTAAAAGAAAAATACACAATCTTGTGCTTACTGGGCGTTTGCTGTTTATGGACTTTAAGGAGACAGGATCTGCAACAGTAATTATTTTAATACTGCAAGCTTCTTCATAAAATATATTTTTGTAATGTAATATCACTGAATGAGTTTCAGTATCTATTTTTCCTTTTGTGCTGGTGCAAAGTAAAAAATGCACAGAAACCAGATTCTACACAAAGTGCAAAATCCCCCCTTAAACTCAGAGCGTATATATTGTCGTGAAATCATATCTGTATTAGTATTAAGAATGGATGGCAGAAGTCCATAAATTGGCAACAATCATGTTTCCTTTGAAAGATTTTGAAGCACGATTTGACAATTAGAGCAAAATTCAAAGGAAAATTGCACTCAGTTGAGCCCACCTATGAAGTCTTTTACAAACTCTGAGAGCCAAAAATTTTGAAAATTGTTCTAGAATGTTCTATTTTTCGTATTAATTTAGTGGATAAATCAATACATGACCTAAATTATTAAGAACTTGGATATTTGCTGATTGCTTTATATACATTATCTCAATTAGCCTTCTCAACAATCACATGGATGGTGACTAAAATCCCAGTTGACACATAAGGAAACTGAAGCTTTGAGGCAATATATAACATGCTCTGTTAATAACCCCTCTGTTAATAAATGATAGCACCAGGACAGGATTCCAGTTATACCTGACTCCAGAACCAATGCTTTGGTATGCTTTTTGTGCTATGCAACCGAAGAATATATGCATGTAGGAGTATGGACACACAAAATAGGCTAATAATAGAAAAATTTAAAAATTATATATCAATATTTTAAAAACATGTCATTGTGACCTATGAATAATAAATGGTTTCTCATGAAGGCATGGCATGTGTGATGCAAATTAAACAGACCATGCTGTTGAAGAAGTACAAGCCACGAGATGGAGGACTGGCTAGGTGGCATGTGGCAAATTACCATGCAGCTATTGGGAACACCTTTGTGTTGTAAAAATTTCAAATTTACTGAAAGCAGTAAATAGCATGGTAGTTAATATCCTACTGAGCAAAAAAAAAAAAAATACTGAAGATTCCAGATTGAGGGGACAATTTGCAGAGGAAAAGCATCACCAAATGATTCCAATGGATATATTCAGCACTTTGGCATCTGTATTTTCTCATAATAAGTCACTTTAATCAGCTATATGCTGGTTAAAAGATATTCCATACATCAAAAATGACTGTTTATTTTTCAGTCATTATAAATTTTTTTGGACATTTTTAAGGAAATGAGAGCAAATTGCAAACCTATTTTCTGCAAAAGAATCCACAAGTAAAATGCATTTATTAAATTTAAATAACATATATAAGTTAAAAAAACAATGTTCTGTTTCCTATTTTGATTGAATTAATATGTTCCCTGAAGTGTTCAATTATTTTATAAAACATTTAAGGTGTTTCAAAATATTTTATGCATTGTACATTATACACATTTGCATTTATAAATATGTATATTTCATTTAATTTAAAATTATTTTTTATCATACCTTAAGTTCTGGTATGCTAACGTTCCTCTCCTTTTTTGGTATTATGATATCCAAACATAAGTATTACGAATCCAGAACAAGTCAGTGCCTACCTGTTTCAGAGAAATGAACTTCTCTTGTACCTCCTTCTGCCATCAGTTGGTATCAATGTATGTATTTAAGGGTCAGTTTTCAGGCAGTTTTTGCCCACCTGGAACAAAATATGCAGCAAAGGGCGGTACATAAGAAAGTCTGGGATCTTGATGGGCCAATGTTGGATTCATTTACCTTCCCTACTGATCAGCTTTACAGTAAGAGAACCACTTACCCCGTAAGACTCGGTAAGACCGTTCACAGAAGGCTGTCTCATGATGGCAGTTGTAGTCAACTGAATGTTGGAGAGAATAGGCAAGAGATGAAAACCAGTCTTGTTTTGGGGCACTTGGGTGGCTCAGTCGGTTAAGCGTCTGCCTCCAGCTCAGGTCATGATCCCAGGGTCCTGGGATTGAGCCCCTGGGCTCCCTGAGTCCTTTGAGCCCCTAAGCCCCAAGTCAGGCTCCCTGTTCAGTGGGGAGTCTGCTGCTTCTCCCTCTGCCCTTCCCTGCTTGTGCACTCGCACTCACTCTCTCTCTCACTCTCTCTCAAAAAAAGTAAATAAAATCTAAAAAAAATAAAATAAAATAAAAGAAGTGTTTTAGGGTGAGGATTTCTAGTAGCATATTTTTCTTTTCATAATATTTTCTTTAATATTATTATTACATTTTGTGTGTGTGTAATTGAGATTCAATACACACCCACCCCCTACTCCTGCCATCACATTGCTAGATCCCATATGAGCTCCCAGCATCTATTTTATTCTGAATGTGTTGTTAACTCTGATACACAGGATCTCTGCAAGCAAGATTCCCTTATGCTGACAAGCAATTATGCTGCATCGCTCATATACGAAGAGTACCAGTGAGACTCAACTGACCGTGAATATCTCTTCTGGCTGTTTTAAATTTCTAAGACCAATTCAAATTCAAATTTCCTGGGAAAATTGCACATCAATTGACATATATTTATTACACACTCTTAGCAAGACCTAAATAAATCTTGTAGCTCATTAACAGTATCACAGGCTATAAAACTAGGTAGCCAACATAAGCTAGTAGGGCAAAGCCATGAGGTAATGGGGCATAGGACATTAAGTTTTCTAGGAGTCTACGAATCAGGGATATGAGCCCTACTTGAATAAGACAGGCCAAATGGTCCACCCTGAAGTGGAGTCCTAGGTCATGTTGATGATAACTGTTGGGCATTGCTGAGGGAAACAAAGAAAAATATGTTTATGAGACTAGGTTAGCAACAATAATAACTGCTTCAAAGGAGTTTGACTTTAAGCTAAATATACTTTGGCTAGATACATTATTTTATAAACATTACTTTTAATTTCCACAACTCTCTGAAGTGTAGATAATTATCTTCATTTTAAAATGAGGACACTAACATGCAGACTTTAAGTAACGCATCCAAAGCTACACAGCTAATAAATGGTTTTGCCAGAATTTTTCAGAGTCCCATTTACTCGGCTGTACTTATTATTCATTTGCTCATTTCCACACATTGAAATTTTCATGTGACTTTCTCTAGGTATTTTTTTTTATCCCTTTAGGCAACATTTAGGCAAGACTCTATATCTACTGGGCCTGGTGCTTCCAATCCTGGAAGAATCAATTAAGCTCTAAAATAACAATTGCTATGTTAGAGTATTTCATCACTGACCACTTGCCCCTGCCTCATTATTTTTGTGTTATATTTAAGAAACTTCAACTAACAAACATGATCTAGAACTGTATTTAAGTGTGCCAAATATACATAAAAATTAGTACCTCAAAATGATGCACACACAGTAGAAACACAGTTCAGTTCCAATGATGCACTGCTTTCATGTTATAATTCATCCCCAATATCTCACTGTGAATATCTTCATTTATTTATATACAGTTACACTTTTTATCCTTCTGACTTAGTTTTGTGTTCTTCCTATTAAAAACAAAGTGATACTTGTATTCATTGTGTGTGTGTTTGACATCCTTTAGTTTTCTTTCATGAATATAGAGATTTTACATCATAAAATGAAAATATCCAAAGGATTTCATCATCCACATGAGAGCTAGACTTAGTAAATCCAAATTTTGAAACTCCATGCCTTACACATGTGCATTTATTCTTTTATTGCCAAGTTGAGGTAATTCATTTTCTAATTCCATGCTTTCCAAGTTCCAGTTTTCATATCCATGTATTTCTTATGATATTCTTTTTCCTTTCTCTTATCTCATACTAATAGCCTTATTGGGAAAATCTCAACACATATGTCCCCGTCTTGTTTTTCATTTTATCATGTCCCTTTTTTCGAAATCCCATATAATCTAAAACACTATATTACTTTCCCACTTAGCTTTCCAGAAGATGATGAGTCTGAAGGCCCAAGTAGTCCCAGGTAAGATCATGGGAAAAAATATTTGCATGTAGAAATTTATGTGATTTACAAATCAATACAAGATACGAATTCAGTAGTCAGAATTATCTTACTAATGCAGATATCTGGGGAATACAGGTCCTGTAGTTACTGTCTAGCTACTTCCCAATGGATTTTATGTAGAATAAGAATTCTCCATTGCCCTGTCAAATCATATCATCTACACAGAATTTTTTGGCAGTGAAGGATATGTGAGCATGGCAGTATTAATAACTGGGAGAAAAACATTCTTGGTTCTCATTCAAGATCATAAAGGTGTGCTGTTTAGCATACTATCTTCCGTCTCTGTCTGAACAACACCATAAAGCAGAGCATGGTTGCATTTTGAGAAAAATGTCATGAAAATTTTAAAACCCCAGATTTTTGTAGTTTTTAAAACTGATTATTCAAAATACCAAAATTTTCAGTATTTTGTAAATAAGGACACATACCAAATTAAATCTATTTGGTTAATTTCTCTTCTGAGGTAGATACAATCCCTTTGCGATTATTAAAACCATAGTGTTACTGATGTTTTTGATAACACAGACCTCAATGAAATGAACACATAATCAGTTGCTTTAAATAGTAATACTTTTAATTATTAAACAATTAATAATAGTTCATTTAAAAAGCAGTGTCTTTAAGAACTATCTTTAACCGTCTCTCTTCTTTTTTCTTTCTCTTTCTTTTGTAAAAGAGATGTGCTTTGATACACTGTATAAACATATTATGCGCTATTAAACCTTAAAATTATATGCTTGACAGATAGCATATAGTTCTCTCTAGGGCTTTATTGCAGTCTGTGGAACTTATTAGTTATGATTTCATTGCCAGTGGCAAAACACAGAATGTTCTATAAATTAAAACATTTGGCTATGGCTATGGGAAATTCTCCGTGATGAACAGGGGTTGGAGTGGGGCTGGAAAACAAACCTAACTGCTTTCATTCAAAAAAGAAAAAAAATAGAAAACTTTAGCGTGGACTGAATTTGTGCTTCAGGTTTGTTTATCTCAAGGATTGAACATTCTAAACAATGTGGGAATTGCGGTAATTTTAGAACCAGCATAGATAAATTTACAAGTTAAATCACAATGTTTACAAAAGAATGTATAAAGCAGTACACCTTACCTATACCAGATGCTAGTAATCCAGATAGCAGGCTATCAGTTCAAAGGAGCAATAACTTGGCCATTCTTCATGTTGACTCCATTTTTCCAAATCCAATTATTTATTTGTTTGTTCATTTATTTATTTATTATTGTTTTTTATAGGAGGGTCCTGCTATTTCCTGTCATCATCAATGTTTACAATCTCTTCATTTCCATTTCATGTTTAATTAAATTATTTTCTTGGAATTAACAAATACGCATTCCACCATTGACCCATGTAGATCAAGCCAACAGTGTTTTCTGAAGTAAACAAGTTTTGCCCACTATGGTATAGGTAGTTGGTTTCATATTCATTTATATCACATTAATATAGAATTCAGTTTAGGCATACATCTCTATGACTTTAAGTGTGTATATACTATCAGTGTAACTTACAGCTTTGCACAGGATAAAAATGATCAAAATTAGGTAATTGCAAATAAATTATTATCAATGCATAGATAACAAGAACACTTTCAAATGAACTACTGATACCTAATTAGTTAAACTTGTTAAATAATTACAGAATCATCACGGCTCTCATTAACAACTGTTATAAACTGATGAAATTTGATTCAATAGAGCTTGTATAAATTTGCACTTGGTTGAAACATCTGCAAACTGTAGCAAACAGTTTTTAGTGCACAGGGATAGAGGTACTTCTGCAGTCTCTGTGACTGCATGCTTTTCGTCCTTCAAAAACTGCAGCCTTCTCCTTTTCGTTCTTCTCTTTCCTTTTACACTCCTTTCTCCTCTTTATTATTATTTTTTTTTGCAATCTTCAAGCTCATTCTCATTAGAATTTCAAACATAGCATGTGTCCATGTTGCTCTGCCATTAAATTCTAAATCTAGAGCACCTGTATCTTTGAACGTGGTTTTCATAAGTTTAGAAATATATACACAGCTATTTTGTCTTTCAAATTCTATATTAAACACACAGAGTGTGTGTTTTAAAGAAAATAATGGGATAGGTTGGCTTCAATTAGATTATTCATTTTTCAGGCCATAAAAAATTCTAAGTGCTTGCTGGTTTCTTCACTTACTATAGAGTTAGTCCTCATGCAGTTCATATCCTCTTTGATCTCTTTCTGAACTAAAGCCATAAATATCCCTTCCCTAGCCTGAATTCACCTGCCAGAAACTATTTTAAAATCATAGTGTCTTACATGTGGGGAAATGCACACACCTACATATCCACTCCATCTATTCTGAGCCTTCTGATGAATACAGGAGTGGTGAAAATTAAGGCAAAAGTAATGGGGATAATTGGATTTAGTCTGTATATTGAGCTGCACTGTCTGAAACGTGGGAGTGGGCATGATAAAAATTCTCAATGTGTCATAGCTTGCTGTTTCTAAAGAGCTTGAAAATATATTTACCTCACTAAACTGGAAAAATATAGGCAGAAATTATATCTACTTCTTTCGGCTTCAAGTAATATTCTTTGCACTAAGTTTTTGGGACATACGTCAATTGTACAAAAATTATTACGGAATAATTTTATTTAATTTTTCAGTAGTATTTTGGTACTTTGGGGGCATCAGTAGATTCTAAATAAATCTATATTAATAAAAATATTGAAATAAATGAATGGGAAGTGAGGAGAAAAGCATAATAATGTGTATGGAGGAAGCACAATGTGAAATAGCCATTTCATGGTTTCTCCCAACTGGAACTTTGAACATTCAAATTGTTTGCTTTGTATGTGATCTCAAAGCTCATTAGTTCTAACTTTATAGTATTGCAGGTCAGACAACAAAATCTCAGAGACATTAAATGATGTTCTCATTTAACTGTCTGTACCTAACTGGTTACTAAGTTAGTTGTGAGTGCCATGTCTAGAAGGATTTCCCACAAACCAGTACAATGGTCTTTCATGTTGCTAGTAACTTGAGTATATATAGAAGGACCATCATAGAGTGGAATAAACAATTAATTAAAATTGAAGAACTTAGACTAATACTACCTTTATCATTTACTAACAAGTAATTCAGTTCTGCTCAGCTTCAGTTTTCTAAGGTACAAAATTAGAATTATTTTATCTATCCTGGAATGGTAGAGCAGATGCAGTCATCAAATGACATACTCTCTATGAGAGGGAACGAACTCCAGACAATACTTTTAAATGCAAATACAGTTGAGTGTATACTCATTACTAAAAAATGAGTTCCCAAACCAAATCTAATTATTTAATCATCATTTTCTACTTGGGCATTTCTCTTTTTTAGCATTCAGTCATTCATAGGCAAACACTGGACACAAACTATATACCAAACACAGTAGTCTATACAGGAAATGTAAGTTGAAAAATATAAATTGAAAAAAAAATAAACTAGTCTCATTCATAGTTTATTTTACTTGGCTAAGCTGTGTTCAAGTCCCACTGTTTTAGCTAAATTTCATAGCCACAGATTATGCTTGTAGCATAGTCAATGCCTTATAATTGGATAAAGAAGATATAGAATGAGCAGAGATTTTAGGCAGAAGTCAAATTTGATTCCTGCTTTTTGCTTAAGCCACACAGGTAATCCTTGACCAAGTCCTGCTGGCTCTAAACTCCCAATTAATCAGTCTCCCTTTCCTCCAAAACTCTACCACCTAAGATAAGTACCACCCTCTTTAATCAAGACACTACACAACAACCTCTAAAGTAAAATAGTCTAGGCTTCACCTTCTGGCCCCTCACACACCATTCAGCACAAAGAAGTCAGAGTAATCTTTCAAATAAACAAATAAGTCAGATTACAGACAATGACTTCTGGCCCTCTGCAGTGGCCTATAGAGCTACAGATGATCTAGTTGCTACCTAATTCTCCAAATTTATATTATACCACCTGAATTCAGCTTCACTGGCTTCCTTTTTATTGCTTGAACAGATCCAATTATTTTCTATTTTAGCACCTATAAACTTGCACTTATCTCTGCCAGAATGCTGTTTTACTAATGCTCTGCATGGCTGACTTCATATTTGGGGTTAATTTCTCAGTTCTGTACTTAAATTTTGTCTCCTCAGAGGACCCTTTCTTTATCACATTGCAGGTGGTCATTCTTTACTTTTCAGCAAATATTAACCTCATGCCTGCTATGGGCTGAACGTTTGTCTTTCTCCCCAAATTCATATATTGAAGTCCTAATGTGATGGTATTTAGAGGTGAGGTCTTTGAGAGGGAATCAAGTCATGACGGTGAGCCTCCATGATAAGGTTAATGACCTTATAAGTAAAGGAAGAGAGATAGTTCTTTTTCTGTGTGTGTGTGTGCATGTGTCTCTGTCTCTTTCAGTCATATGAGCATGCAGTGAGAAGGTGGCTGTGTCTAAGATAGGAAGCAGGTAAGCAGGTCCTCATCAGACACTGGATGTGCTGACACCTTCATCTCCTACTTCTCAACTTCCAGAACTGCTAGAAATAAGGTTTTGTTATTTAAGCTACTCAGTCTCTGGTATTTTTGTTATAGCTCAAAGTGACCAATATGGTGCTTACAAACCTAGTTTGACTTGGCCTGGTAGGCCAGTTATTCTATATCACATCAGTGAGCTATTTTTTTTACATAGTCTTAAGATAATTATTGCTTGTCTTTTTTATATATTTGTTTACTTATTTATCCTGTCAGTCCACAAAGTTTTAGTCTTCAAGAGGCAAGAATTTTGTCTCTTTCACAGAAATCTCCTTGTGTCTGAGCCTCATATCTAGCATATTATGAACATTCAACATATATATTGAATGAATGAACGATTTCACAATATTTTTGAGAAGTGTTTTGAGTCAGTTATTGATGGTTGCTGAGTACACTTTTTTTGCTATCAAGATCAAAAAGTAACACATATGTAAGATTTATTCATGCAACAAATATTTTTAAACACCAAATACATGTAAGGTACTGTCCTATGCTAGATAACCAGGACCCTAGTTGTGAATAAAACATAATTCTAGCCATAAGGAATTGACATAAGGAAGGAAATAATTTAAAAGCTATATTGGTAAAAACTTAAAATGGATAAGATGGTAAATTTTATGTTGTATGGGTTTTGAGCCCCAATTAAAAGCAATATATTAAAAATATATAGAACCAGATAATTCTATTTGAGATATGTTGTAAAGGAGAAGCACAAGAGTTGATGAAAATGCATAATAGGAGGAGAGATTGAGGAGAGTTTCATGAAGAGTAATGTTTAAATTGAAAACTAAAGGTTGTTATAGGTGTTGCCTAATTGAAAAGAACTTTCATGCTTTCATCATATACTATTGCATACAGTCTAAATAGTTTTCTTCAATTTTCTACTCTAATAACATAATTACCTCACAAATGTTTTTTAAAAGTTTGTCTTGTTTCTTCTTTATTTTTTGTTTATTTTTTTTGTTTCTTCTTTATTGTTTTTAATCTTTTCTTCTTTCCTTTGAGGGAGCAGAGACTGCTGTACATTGCTAATGTTTTTTGAAGTCAAAGCATTACTAAAAAGACTTTCATAAAGATGCTAAGAAACTAGAGACCTTTCTCATACCACCCCTGTCAGTCCTCTGCTCCTCCTTATTATTTGTAGAAAACCAGAAATCCCTTTCCTGAAAAAAAAAAAAGTATTGAAGGATGAATAGGAGTTAAATCAGAGGAAAAAATAAGAAAAGGAGCAACTGACAGAAGGAATCAAATTAGCAAACACTGGGCTTGTTTAGAAAATTGCTAGTAGATATTTTCTTTTTGTAGTGCAATGAAAGACATGATGGACAGGAAATCATCGAATACAAGTATGTGTATTAATTTTCTAGAGCTGCTGCAACAAAGCACCACAGTCTGAATGGCTTAAACAGCAGAAATGTATCATCTCACATTTCTGCAGACTGTAAGTCCAAACTCAAACTACTGGCAGAGTTGGTTTCTTCTGAGGGCTGTGAAGGAAAAATATGTTCTAGACCTCTTTTCTTGGCTTGTAGATGGCCATATTTTCCTTGTGGATCTTTATATTCTTTTCTCTCTGTCAATATCTTTGTGTCCAAATTTTCCATTTTTATAAGGACACCAGTCATACTAAATTGGACACAACTTAATTATCTCACTTTATCTTGATTGCTTTTGTAAAGACTCTAGCCCCAAATAAGGTTACATTCAGAGGAACCGATGGTTGGTACTTCAGCATACAAATTTGCAGGTAGGGGACACAATTCAATCCATAATAGTGAGTCAACGTGCTCTTGTGAACTGTAGAGAATGGCAAATAAATCAAGCATTCACGTTATTAAGCATTTCAGACTATGGAGATTTGCTTAAATATAAAAAGATTTGCCAATTTCTTTTGAAATTATCCTCAAACAAGGGTACATTAACTAGGAATTATCACTGATATCTTTTGTGTTACCATTTTTTTCATATAAAATATGCATTTCAGTAAATAGTAAAATGTGGTCAAATTGTTTATAACTTCCGTTAAAACTCTGTGCATCACAATTTTGGATTGAAGACAGATACTTTGTCACCTCATTTCAAGAGTTTATCTCTATCTCAAAGTTCCTCAGCTCAAAAAAAAAAAAAAAAAGTTCCTCTGCTCTACATCCCTTTTTTGTATTCTTTTAAATCCTCTAATGCAGATCACTGTCCACTACAACTATTGGTTTTTTCTTAGTTGTATTGTTGCTCTGTTCTAAAATAATTCATCTCACTATTATTTTTTATTATGAGAAACTATATCCGTTTTGTGGCATGCTTATAAAAGTAATTTGTGTTGTTTTTAGAAAGTATAGCAGGGCCCATAATAAAAAAAAAAATGACACTTCGCTGGGTAGAGAAAAAACAAATTGTAAGTTTTCCTTCATTCAAGAAATATGTGTTCATCTCCTGCAGGCAATTACTTTTAACTGTTAATATTTTAATTCTTCTAAATTAAGTTTCTTTGGAGTTATTTTTAAATTAACAACTTTAGATCATAACCAGTCAGTCCCCTGATAAGATGAAGATTTAGCTTATTTTCACCAATTCCTCTTTCTCTTCACACTTCTTCTGACACAGTTTTTGCACCTTTTCCTCTCTCAGTTGGGAAACACTGCAATTTAAATAATACACATATACACAGTCTATCTGTATTGTTCTTCAACCATTAACATTATCTTTCAATTCTCAACTTTGGAATAGGAAGATGGTGATCTCTCTCACTCTCTCCCTTTGCTAAAGCATCTACATTTGAGTATACTTGCCTTTACTTTTACATTTTCAATATCTGTTTTGTTACTGTACTTGATTAATCTGTAGGTACATTTGAATAGCTGACAATCTGTTTGCATTATTACAGCTATTTAACGCTTCAAAGCCAAATATTACAATTCATTTCCTTTATTTTAGCATGTTTGTTTATTTTTTTCGTTTCATTTTCATTTGCTGCTACCTATTTTTGCATTCTCTCATTATTTCTGACACACTTTAGGATCTTTCTTTTATCATTCTCTGAGAAATATGGATTGCAAATTTGAGTTGGATAACACTGGAAACAAGAACAGTTAGGAGGCTGCTGCCCTGGAACAGCTGAAATATAAAGGGAGCTTAAATGACAATAGTGGCAGTAGGATCAGCTCAAATCCATCATTATTATGAGTAAAATAGCTAGAAGCACACACTCTCCATACAGTGTGTCAGTAGCATCATTTTGCATAGAAAGTATTGCACAATATCATTATATTTTCCTATCATGAAAGTCCTAAGATTAGAGATCATAAAGCCACTCTAGGTCATAGAGATTTCACAATTGACAACTGTGGTAAACACACACACACACACACACACAATAATGCAATAGTCATTAGTAGTGGTGTATCATACTTTTATTGTATTTTTAATAGCTGCACTAAAATTTTTATTAGTTTTTAAAATTAAATTATAGAGATTACAAAATCCCTGAATTATAATGAAGTAAGTGCTTTTAATAATATGTATCCTTAATAGACAATAATTAATTGGGCTATGTATGTGTTGGGGGGCTAGTGGTTAGTATTTGTAAAGGATGACCTTGACATGGTTTGTGAGGCCTCCAAAGCAATTACTGTAGAAACTGAGACGGAAAACAATGGCAAAAAGCAGATAGAACTGCTCAAATTAGTCCAAATCACAGACATTGCTCAGCAGCATTAAATGACAGTTAACTTTTAATGAGGGACGACACGAGGTAATTAAATCTTGACATACAATTATGAAAGAAAATATCAGGTAACAATCTTGCTATACAATACAAAGGGAGAAAAGACATTTTCTGAAAACTTGCCTGATGCTCTGTCATCTGAAACTATTCTTTATGAGTGCAGGGTGAAGGTCAAGGAGGTATCTCAACTCCATCAATCCTTTGGACAGTTACAAATGACCTTTCGCTTTCCATAAGACATTCAATATTCTGAATTGGAGGGATACATTTTTCTGTGTTTAGAAAATGGCAAAATTGAAACCTTTCCTATTGCAGGAGGCACACTTTTGTTGACTCTCTTGGACAGCCTGTTCATTCCCAAAGCTTGTTCAAGCTATGATCTCATTTGCATTAACTATCTAATCTAGAGAAAAGCGTCAATTTTATATTGTGTATCTGAAATTGTTCCACTTGCTGAATAATTTTTGCTCAAGCTTTGAAAAAAACCCAACATTGGCCTAATAGAGAATGATAATACCTCTTTTAAAATACTTGAGTGAGTTTTAACTTTAGAGAAGTAGTCCATGAATTTTGCACTTACATTAGAAAGCTGGTAACAGAGATGGAAACAAGATTTTATTCCTGATTTTTTTCCCTTTCTGATATTCTTAGAAGAAATTATTTTTGAGTAACAATTAAAATACATTTAAAAAATTTCAGTTCAGAACTAAGACTCCTCTTGTTCTAATGAATTCAGATTTTTAAAATACTTTTTCTTAGTTTTCCATATAAAAGGTCACAGTAATCAAGCTGTCATCAACTTATGAAATATATAACCATACAGCTACTGGCTAAAATTACATTTAGAGGTACCTTAAGATAACACAAGACTTATACTATAGTATGAATAAGTGCATTGTGACACATAATTAAAAAGTTATAAGCATTAAAAATGCACATGACACCAGTTCAAAGGATAAGGCATTTTATTTATTTATTTACTTAATTTTTTCTTTAACACAGAGGTGCTGGTTCTCTCTTATGAGCTAGAGATTGCTCTAGGCCCTGCGGACTATAGCCAGAGATCATCAAGACTAGGTATCCATGTCCTTGTGGAGATGCTATTGTGGAGAGATGAAACATAAAAGCAAATGAAACATAGATAATATCATTCCAAACACTGCTAAGTTCTTTGGAGAAAATAAAACAGAGTAATATATAGATAATATGAACTTGGAGCAGAGGAGCACATTTTCCACAGTGTGGTTAGGGAATCTTTGAATAAGGTGTATACTCTTGCCTGTGAGGCTATCAGAATTGAGAAACAAATATATGTCATTTAATGAGTAATTGATTGAGGTTTTGGTTACTCCTTGCATTCTTCCCAAAGCCATTTCTCCAGCTGAACTATGCAGACTGATTTTTAGCTATTCTCATTACTTATTCTAAAAAGGAAAGGTAGTTTTTGATCACTGACTAATCTTATAGAAGATCACAGTACACATATTTATTGTTATATTTTTTTGCAATACAGTTGTAAAACGTTAATATTTTTCATGGGATAACTCTCTAAGTTTAATGATGGAAGAAGTTAATAGAAGAATGTTTTCATTTTCTAAGTGCTGTCTTTGTGTTTTCTGTAAATTATGAATTAAGGCTTATTTCTGAGGGGCTGGGACAATTTGTGTTAGCTGGTAAACAGACACAGAGAACTAAAGACAACCCAAAGAGAATTGACAAAGCAAAAATAAAAGTAAAAAAATGATTGATGATGGTTGATATTCTTAAAAGGTTAAAAATAGTTTTGAAAATGAGTTTACTGTAGGATAAGTTGTGATGGTTTCCACTTAGAGTATACTTGGTTTCTTTTTTTTTAAGATTTTTTTTTTATTTATCCATTAATGAGAGAGAGAGAGAGACAGAGAGAGACAGAGAGAGACACACAGAGAGAGAGAGGCAGAGACACAGCCAGAGGGAGAAGCAGACTCCATTCAGGGAGCCTGACGTGGGATTTGATCCCGGGACTCCAGGATCACACCCTGGGCTGAAGGCAGGTGCTAAACTCCTGAGCCACCGGGGCTGCCCGAAATAGAAAATATTCTACTGCCAACTCAGAGTCATGTGAATCAGAAATCTTATACAGTATCAAACTTTCCTAACAAATTCAAGGATAAAAATCACAGGGCACTAGTGAGACAAAAGTGGTCTGAGATTTCCAATGCCTGTCCCCAGGTTCTATCCTGTTGCATTAGAAGGCACTTAACCCATATTAACTTGTGAGATCTTTACTAATGCCTACAGTCACATCATTTACTCAGAGGCATCTTGGCCATGAAATCTCTCCATTTTATACTTAGTTACATGGCTTATATGACATTCTTTAGGGATCCATGCAAATGTATGCCCTATGGATTTGCAGATTTCAGGTTGACTTACCATTAGCAATCCTAGCCAAGCAGGTATGTTCTGGTTTAGAGACAAGGATTCATAGATAGGGGTTCTCCTGTTAATAAATACCAAATTTTCTTTTACCAAGAGATCTATCATTTGCCTGTTTAAAAGAAGATTTCACTGTGTTGAATTCTTCTATCCTCAGGGCATCATCTTTACCTCCTCTTCAATCAGGAAGAAAATGTAAAACAGAGCTTTCTTTGAACCACTTATTTCGCCTAAGCAGACTGCTATACTCATTTCAAAGTATTCACGTATATATACTTTGGTAGAGGAACCACATTTAATGGTATAATGAGGAGTAGTTCCACTGGCAGGCAACAATGAGAAGGTGATAGAAGCTTTGTTTCTTTTTTCTCATTAAGGGAAAACTCTAGTTTCATCTCCAAATCATAAAGATCATTGCCAATAAATCATTGTAATGAAATCACTGATATAATTCATAAAACTATTATCTCATTACTACCCCTATGTATCCAGCATGAAATTAATGTAAGGTGATATGAAGAAAATAATTGCATCCAGTTAACATTTCTGTGTAGCTGAATAGAACCTGAGAGACAGGTTGTGTATTGGTTAAGGATCTAACTCTGCAGTCACACTGTCTGGATTAAAATCTGGTTTTACCCCTTAAACAATGTGATTTTAGAATAGTTATGCAATCTCTATTTGCCTTCATTCCTCCAACTACAAAATGAGGATTATAATTTTATTTTATACATAATATTGTAAGAGTTAAGTAATATGTGTAGGGTTTTTAGAAGCAGCTCTTGTCAGAAATAGCACAATAGTATAGGCAGTTTTCCGAGTTTTGATTGTGCTGTAAGGGTTGTATTATTCAGGGGAGCTTGGATGCCTTAGTTGGTTAAGCCTCTCACTCTTGATCTCCGCTCAGGTCATGATCCCATGGTCATAGGATCGAGCCCGCGTTGTGCTTCACACTCAACAGGGAGTCTGCTTGAGATTCTCCTTCTCCCTCTCTCTCTATCCCTCCCTCTGCTTGTGAACTCTTTCTGTCATTAAAATAAATAAACAAATATTAGGGGAAAAAGACTTGTATAATTCAGTTTCCTTATTTTAACAGACAATTTTGGAGACACAATTATTCTCAGTTAACTATTCTCACATCATTTGCACGCTATTGTTTATGTTTCTTAAATGTGTTTTTTTTATGTGGTTGTTGTGCTAATGTATAGTTCTTATTAACCATAATGGGTTAATGACTCTAATATCTTTAATTGAAACATAATACTAATGACAAAAATACTAATATAAACGTCAAACAGTATTGTGAGCTCAAATAAGAACAGACTCCAGTAAAACTATGGATTGTGAATTTTTGTAAGGATTGTACAATTAAAATATATAAACTGTAATTTTATTTTTCACAAGCAGCTGAAAGAGCCTAGAAACACAAATAACAAATACAAAATTAGTATCAAAATGCTGTTTTTTAATCAAACTAATAATATGTCTACCCTCAAGGTTCAGGGTGTTTTTGTCATAAAATATTAATTAGTTGCATCTTCACCTTCAAAGTATATTTCCTAGAGGTCTGACTGAGGCAGCCCAGAATACTTCCAAAATAATGCTTTTTTTTTTTCATGAAATGGATGTTGTCCAAAAGGTAAAAAAGAGAATAAAACAATAGCAACATCATTTAAAGTTGCAATTCTTTGGAGCAAAAAAGACATATAGTAATTCAGAGGAGCTCATAAAGCTAGTGTCAAGTGACCAGTATTCTCTGGTTATTGGCAAAATCCTTCCCAAGTAACATTGTTGTGCAATGCACAACACCAGTGGCACAGAAAGCAGAAAAGAACTGCCTATGGAGTGGAGGGGGTGACAGATCCACCCAAACGGTGTGACTCTACTCTTGTGAAGAGTAATCTCTCTTGGCAATTTGCCAAAATTTCTGGGAGAAAAATGTAGTACGTGAGAAAATGACATTTTGTTCTTTTTTGACTGAAAAGCCTTAGTCTAAGAGATTTTTGTGGTTTTCTGTTTTGTTTTTTTAGTTTCAGTAGAAGTGTGAATAATTATTAATACTTGCGTTTAACTTTGGAGTCATGATGCAGAGTGGGAAAAGCACTTGAATCAGTTCAATGAAGTGGCAATCACTGAAAACCTCTGTCCCAATGAAATCTTTAAATTATCCTTCACACAGAACATTTGGAAGGTACCAATGGAGCTTTTTAACATTAAAAGAAATAGTAAAGTCAATGAATTAGATATGGATGAAATTCCAGTCACAGCTAATAAGAGAATATTTTTTAGCTTCCAGAAATTTCAAGATTTTGCTTTTCCATTCTGAAATATGCATCTTATAGAAAATCCACATGCTACTGTGTAAAATGGATAGCATATAAACATTTCTTTATGACACTGATATTGCCAGGAAATTCCATTTCTATAGTACATCCAAGTGACATAGCTCAATAATAAATAATAAATACAGCACCAATCACTCTAGGGTTAATATATTATATTTTTAATGTTGACAATTACATTTTGGCATTTTATTTTATTTTAAAAAATTATATTACATGTTACCATTTTAAGTAAATAAGCAAATAGCTTGATCAATGACACCTTAAATCTTCCAAAAAGTTAGTTCTATTTTTCATCTCTGGAAGAAAAAGAGAACATTCATATGTATATATACAAATATATGTGTATATGTGTGTGTGTATAGTTAATTGCTACTAATAAATTACTACACACATAGCTCCTGCAACACACACTTATATCCCAGTTTCTGTGAATCAAGAGTCTAGGCAAATCTTGGCTGGGTTCTTTCCTCATGTTCTCAAAAGGCTACAAACAAATGATCAGCTGGGCTGTGTTCCTGTCTGGAGACTTGACAGGGGAACAATCTGAGTTTCAATTTATTCAGGTTGTTGATGGAATTTGTTTCCTTGTAGCTGGATGATTGAAGTTCTGGCTAAGTATAACACAAGCCAAGATACCTGACTACACTTCTTAATAATTTATACTTTTAGAACAGTTTTAGATTCACAAAAAATGTGAGAGGAAAGTACAGAGATTTCCCATATACCCCTTGCCTCCACACATGAATATCCTTCTCCTTTATCAATATTCCCCCACCACAGTGATGTATTCGATATAATTGATGAAGCTACATTGATGCATTATAATCACCCAAAGTCAACAGTTTATATTACAGCTCACTTGGTGTTATAAATTCTGTGGGTTTAGACAAACGTATAATGACATGTATCCATCATTATAGTGCTATACAGAATATTTTTACTTCTCTGAAAATTCTCTGAGATCTTTCTATTCATCCTTCCCTCTTTTAGCTCCCAAACTCTGATTTTTTTAATAGTCTTTATAGTTTTGCTTTTCCCAGAATATTTAATTGAAATCATATGGTATGCAGCCTTTTCAGATTGACTTCTTTCCCTTGATGATATGCATTTAAGTCTCCTGCATGTCTTTTTGTGGCTTGATAGCTCATTTCATTTTAGGGCTGGATAATATTCCTTTGTCTGAATTACCAGTTTATTTAACCATTCACCTACTGAAAGATACCTTGGTTGCTTCTAAGTTATGGCAGTTATAAATAAAGCTGTTATAAACATCTGTGTGTAGGTTTTCTGTGGACATAAGTTTTCAACTAGTTTGGGTAAATAGCAAGGAGAGTGTTACTGGATCATATGGTAAGAGTATGTTTAGTTTTACAAGAAACTGTCAAAGTGTCTTCCAAATAAGTAGTATCATTTTGCATTCTCACCAATAATGAATGTTGCTCACTGTTGCTCCATGTCCTTGGTAACATTTGGTATTGTCAGTGTTCCAGATATTTGCCATTTTAATAGGTATAGTAGTATCTGGTTGTTTTAACTTGCCTTTCCCTGATGACATATGATATGCAGCATCTATTCACATGGTGATTTGTGATCTGTGTATCTTCTCTGGTGAGAGTCTGTTAAGATTTGAGCCCATTTTCTAAAGGATTGTTTTCTTGCTATTGAATTTTAAGAGTTTTTGGTATGTTTTTGATAACAGTCTTCTATGAAATGTCTTTTGTAAATATTTCTCCCAATCTGTGGCTTCTCTTCTTATTCTCTAGATATTGCCTTTCACAAAACATTTTTATTTTATGGTTTTTGGAAGTTTTTAATTTTAATGAAGTCCAGCTTATCCATTATTTCTTTCATAGGTTATGCATTTGGCATTTGCCATAGGTATAATGCTTTTTGGTATTGTATCTAAAAAGACATCACCTTTCCTGAGATCATCTAGGCTTTCTCCAATATTATCTTCCAGGGGTTTTATATTTTTGTTTTGCATTAGGTCTTTGATCCATCTTAAGTTAATTTTTGTGACAAGTGTAAGGTCTGTGTCTAGATTCCTATTTTTGATGTATGTGTCCAGCTGTTTCAACACCATTTGTTGAAAAAACTGTCTTTAATCCATTGTATTGCCTGTGCTCCTTTATCAAAGATCAGTTTATTCTATTTATGGGGATCTATTTCTTGGTTCTCTTTTCTGTTCCATTGATCTATGTTTACCAATACCAGGCTGTCTTGATTATTGTAGCTTTATTGTAAGTCTTGAAGTCAGGTTGTGTTGATACTCCATTTTTGTCACACCCCCCACCCTTATTGTGCTGACTCTTCTGGGTCTTTTGCTTCTCTGTATAAACTTTAGAATCTAGTCATTTATGTATACAAAATAACTTGCTGGGATGTTGGTTGAGATTGCTCTGAATCTTTAGATAAAGTTGGAAAAAACTGACATTTTGAAAATATTGAAACTTCCTATCTAAGAACATGGAATATATCTCATTTCTTTAGTTCTTTGAATTCTTTAACAATAGTTTTGTACTTTCCCTCATATAGATCTTATACTGGTTTTTAGATTTATACCTAAGTATTTCATTTTGGGGGGTACAGATGTAAAAAGTATTGTGTTATTAATTTCAAATTTCACTTGTTCATCACTAATTTTTAAAAGCTCAGGGAAATTCTGCTAGAAATAAACAAAATTTGTTACTTACTTCTTTTCCAAGTACAAATGACCATACACATAAGTATTCCACAGGTACATTTTTCATCTTATCCACATAACTCAAAATTAATAGCCAATGACACAATACTTTTGATAAAGTTCTGACTACTTTTGTTTTGTATATGGATCATTTTATTTTACAAGTCTTTTCAATGTTTTCTCATCTTTAGTATTGTACTCTGTGGATTCTTCTTCCTCACTATTAAGAAAGTACATATTATAAAACTCAAGATCACGTGTACTGTAACTCTCCTTCTGAAGAATGTCAACAAATATCAACATATTGAATAGAATGTCTAAAATTCTTAGCATGACATATACGACCCATCATGGCTTATGTTATTCTACCTTTTCAGACTTTATGCTTTTTCTCTTTCCACCCATGAAGTGGCAATAGTTAGCTTTCTTCTTTCTTCCCCTTTTTCCCTTTCTGAGCAGTCAAATACATTGCTATGGATATAGGATCTGCTGCTCTTATTTTGCCTTTGTGCTTTTGTGCACGTTTTCCTGAATCCCTCTAAATGTTGGTAGGTTACAAAGCTTTTGGACCAGAGCCTCTTAAATAAGTTACTTACATAAAAGTAAAAATGATATACTCTTCAAAGTATATTATCTTTCCAAGCTACCTCAATCATCACTGATATGAAGTCTCTGGCTACGCTTAGTTTATATTCAGGGAGATGTTTACAATCCATGATGCTCAAATCTAAGGTTTTATCACCCTATTCCTTATGAAATGTTTAGAGTTGTTGATGGAAAAAAGACTAGACTCAGTAGTAATAACAAAGTACATTAAGCATTTGCAGAGAATATTTAAGTGTGTTTACAAAATATTTACAATACATGCAAAATAAAAAATGTACAAGTTATCTAATACATAATTATAAACAAAATCATTTTAATAGCATCCTTTTTGTATATTTCATTTGACTCATACTTCATTGAAAAGAATCAGGTCTTTCAAAGAAGTATAAAGTAAATTCTGGAGGAAATAAAAATTATTTTGCCAAGTGATCTCTAGCTACACTTAATATTACTAAAAATGGTGTGCTTTCTTATTTTCTATACATTCACCTTTGTATACCAATGCCTGAGAAAATACCTATTGCATAATAGGCAATATATAAACATGAATAAGATTCATAAATATGTGGAATGATTCAAATTTTGAAAAAAATGATGTCTCAGGCCTCCTTTTGAGGCTTTTAGTCTTCACATTGTCAAAGACATAATCTGGCTTTTAGTGATATTCAGCAGATTATATTCTGATTAAATCTTCACTGATTTAGTTTCTATTGATTGTAGTCTTTACATTTGAATTACTGTATTCAAATAAACTCAGCCTACTTACTATGAAGAAGATTTATATTAGAAGTTGTCCATCGAGTCTTTATGAAAACTATGGATATCATTCTCACTGTTTAAAGTTTCTTCTGGAATGAACATTTTATCAGATTTGGTTAGACTCAGAGAAACCATTAGTAAATAAGTGGAAGCTGTTTTTATTTTTTTAAACATATTTCTGTGGTTTTTGTTTATATCAGACAATGTGCTAATTATTTTGCATAAATTGCTTCTTTAAATTCATACAACAAAAAAATAAATAAAAATAAATTCATACAACATCCATAGGAAGAAGAAAATCACTCTTCATGGCTGTGGAAACTGAGGCTTAGAGTTGTTAAAAAAAAACAATATTTGGTTATAGATTAATAAGTAGCAGACAGGATTTGAACCCAGGGAATCTCTCTTTAGAAGTGATGCTTTAACGTATTACACTATGTTTCCTCCCTCAGGGAAGATACTTTATATTATTTTCCAAAGTAAATATAGACCCTATCATACTATCTGACACAGATAAGGTGTTCAAATAATTTGTTGGAACAAGATGCTTAATCTAAGGTGAAGTCTGTTATAATAGCAAATACCAGGAATACAAACTCATTTTTCATAGTAGGAATGATGTGGAATTTCTGTACCAAATAACTTCAGATATTCTTTATAGTATCCTATAGATGTATAAGATTCACCTAATTGAAAGGTAAAATGGAATGGATTTATTATTATGAAATTTTTTAGTCTAATGCTACCTAGATGGATTATGTGATATCAAGTTTAAATATATGAAATGTATTTTTAAAAATATATATTGCTATTATAGGGGAAAATAATACAAATCTTTCATCCTGTAAATGGTTTTCAAAGGTTTTGTGTGTGTGTGTGTGTGTGTGTGTGTGTCCTCCAAGGTGGGAAATTCTGCTACCAGATGTCTATTTTTCTAGTATGTTTTTTTTTTCCAACTAAAAAAATTTCTGAAAGTAATTGACACATATTGCTGTATTAGTTTCAGGTATACAATATGATGATTCAATAATTCTATACATTACTCAGTGCTCATCAGGATAAATGTACTCAGAATCCCCTTTGTCTATTTCACTCACTCTCACTCCCACTCCCTTCTGGCAACCACCAGTTCTCTGTGTTTAATAATTTGTTTTTTGTTTGTCTCTTTTTTCTTTGTGTGTATGTAATTTTTCTTAAAATCCAAATATGAGTGAAATCATTATAGTATTTGTTTTTCTCTGAGTTATTTTATTTAACATTATCTTCTACCGTTTTGTTGAAAATCGCAAGATCTGATTCTTTTTTATGGCTGGGCAATATGCCATTGTGTATATATACCATGCCTTTATCATTCGTCTATGGTCGCGTCAATACCTTGGCTACTGTAGGGATGCCTGGGTGGCTCAGTGATTGAGTGTCTGCCTTGGGCTCAGGTCACGATCCCGGGTCCTGGAATTGAATCCCACATCAGGATCCCTGCAGGGAGCTTGCTTCTCCCTCTGCTTATGCCTCTGCCTAACTCTCTGTCTCTCATGAATAAATAAATTTTAAAATCTTTAAAAAGGAAAGAAAAGAAAAAAGAGATATGCCTAAAAGATGTTTGAACTAACAGACAATTATTTACTCTGCCCCCAATTTTTTCCAGGACCTGAGACACCAGTCTTTAATCATCATAAGCCTTCAAGTACAGCATTCATAAAATTTACTTTTTGAATATATAAATATTTATATATTTATAAAGTAAATATATCCTTTTTGAGGCGTGCAAATTTGCTGCAGATTTGCGCATATTTCAAATATTTGTCCTGGTAGCACCATATATATTTTTAGATCACACAATTATTTTATATGAGAGGCTAAAGACACTCATTTTTATTTTTTAAAAAATTTTATTTATTTATTCATGAAAGACACAGAGAAAGAGAGACAGAGACACAGGCAGAGGGAGAAGCAGGCTCTACTCAGGGAGCCTGATGCAGAACTTGGTCCTGGGACTCCAGGATTACGCCCTGAGCCAAGGGCAGACGCTCAATCGCTGAGCCACCCAGGCATCCCAACACTCAACTTTTAAATTAAGAGGAGGATGATGGATCTTGCTACTGAAGATATAAATAGTAACCTGTCCATAAAAGATAATTCTGCTTATACACAATCAACAACTACTATACTACAATTAACCTCAGAAGGCACTCATAAAAATATTTATTTAAAGTGAAATTTAAAGCAAGCAACTACTACTCTGCTTTGTAACTTTCTTTTTCTTGGTTTACATTTTCCTTTCTTTGTCTTCATCAAGATAGTTTGTATGTTTATTTTTTAAAGTTAAGAGAAATGTAAGTTTTATCTGTCTTAGGTCAAGAGTTCCATCAAAAAATAGCCCAAGAGGTAAAAATTACACATATCTCTACACAGAGCTATATTTGTTAGAAACAAATGTACTTAAATTGTGTAAAAACCATAGGAAAAATTAAAAAAAAAGAATAAAGCACTGATACATGCTAACATGTGTGAAGCTAATAAATATTATGCTGAGTGAAGGAAGTTAGCCATGTAGAAACACATATTGTATGATTCCATTTATGTGAAATGTCCAGAAAAGGCAAAGCTATAGAGACAATACAAATTATTGGTTGCCCCGTGCTGAAGGTGGTAATAGGATGTGGCATAAACTTTCTTTTTATGGTGATGGATATGTTTCTAAAATTAAACCATGGTATGGTTGTACAATTCTCTAAATATATGAAAATTCATTGAACTATACATTTAAAGTGGATCAGTCATAATTGATTAATTATATCTCAATAAAAGACATACCATACTCTGCTCATCCCCCACCCCCAAGCTCTAAAACAAAGGCACTAGCCAAAAAGACTAGGACTTAAATATCATTTTCTCTAACCTTAGGCCTTCTCCATGATGCATGCTTGATCATATTCTCAGCTGGAAATGGTGACATTGAAATTATAGGTGAACACCTTGAAGCTATTGAGTAAAAAGATTGAATCTCAAAGGTTTTAAGGTGAAACCCAATATTTAATACAAAAAGTTAACTACCTGGTGTTCTTAGAAAGTACAAAACTATTTTTAAATTATTGTACTTTTCTCTCTTTTTTTATTGATGAAAAAAGCTTTAAAAATTTCATTGTCCTCAGCATCAATATGATAGTTGTGTTTTCTTATCTGTTGCCTGCAGAAAGCTCAGGATATAAGGGTAAATAGAGGTGCTGATAGTGCATGATATTGTACAAAGATTGCATTCTGCTACTTTGTGAAAATTCATATCCTAGTTTGCTCAGGGAGGTAAGTAGGTATAAACTTACTGAATTGGTGAACAGATGATGGAATGGACTCGTCAGTGACCAATGCAACATATGAAGTTGTGAAGAAGGTAGCTAAGATAATGTTTTTGAAATACTTTTAATTTCTCAAACCAGGTGTCCCATAAATCTAGAGTACTGGATCTGACTGTATAATAATTCAATTCTATAGTGAGAAAATTGCTCACCAAAGTGGGGTGAATTATCTCTTTCTGAAATGCAAAGGTTCCAGTGCACTAATGTACTGGAAGTGATTATTTACCAAACGTCATTCCGATCCTTTGAAGTTAATCCAATTCACATGGTTAAAATGTGTATAACTAGTGACTATTTACATTGGATAATACCATCTTTTCATGTTAAATTTATATTTAAAATATTTGTGTTAGTGCATTTTGGTAGCTGCTGTTTTACAACCACTGAACGTATGCATAGTAAAACATGAAAAATGTTAATAATTAGCTAAGTTTTATCTCTTAATACTTTGGAAATGAAATTTTACACCAGACTTTAAAAGTTAGTAATTGCTATTCAATGGGCAGAAATAAAAGAAATAGAAAAGCATAAAATGAAAAATATCTTCCATGGAAAATATCTGGTTACTTGTTCCTCTAGAAAATTTGCTAGTTGGTAGTGTCGATTGTGTTAATGGAGAGAGCAATTTTAAGCTGTAATCAGGATTAAGCCTCCATAGACTCTTCATTTTTCTTTTCCATTTGATGACAATTTTCTGTAATTAATATCAGTCCTTTTTTACATACACCAATTGCCTTGATATTACAAATAGAACATTGTGCTGTAGCTTTAGGTAAGGAGTAAATTAAGAACAGATGAATTCTTAATAGCAGTCCTCTCGCAAAACGTTCATGATTATAAAACAATATGAGTAAATAATTGCTGAGGATGTGAAAATATGCCGGAGAAAACTCATCTTAAAATGTTTGATTTTTCTGAAATTCCATTAATTTAAATTCATCTGGGCCTTTGCATTTGTATGGGAATGCCCAAGAATCTAAAAAATGCATTGCAATAAGGAAGAATCAAGAATCAAGAATAAGGAAGAATCACTTGCTCATTTACATATGAATATACATATTTATCTCTTAATATTAGAAATAAGATTTAAAATAAGCATTCAAGGGATCCCTGGGTGGTGCAGCGGTTTGGCGCCTGCCTTTGGCCCAGGGCGCGATCCTGGAGACCCGGGATCGAATCCCATATCAGGCTCCCGGTGCATGGAGCCTGCTTCTCCCTCCGCCTGTGTCTCTGCCTCTCTCTCTCTCTCTGTGACTATCATAAATAAATAAAATAAAATAAATAAAATAAAAATAAAATAAAATAAAATAAGCATTCAAAATCAACTGAACTTTAATTTTTAATGGATTATTAGCCATGAACATGTAAAATTACCTCTACTACAATGAACTACACAGTCAACTAATATAGGGAGTTTTGAAAGGTTTCTTCATTTGCAGGAAGCAAAAAAAAAATGAAGCTTATATATCAAAATATTGCCAGTGGTTTTGTCTTATCATAAAATAAAATAAAATGTATATTCACTCATATAGTTTTTTTTTCTTTTACTCACCAATAGTTTCTATTTCCGCATAATACATACATTTTTGTGTGTATTTAAAATAAATGTATTCAAAATAAAGCTTTGAGAATCATTCGTATTTGGGGAATTTACTTCAACAGTTTCTACAGGCACAAAAGAATAGAAATATGAGTTTTAAATTAAATAATTATTTTTTAAATCTCAGGTCAAGTAATAATGATCCTAAAGTCTTTGAATAGATCCAAATGATTTTTCATACTGGAAAACATAAGTCTATCCTTTAATGAGTAAATGGAATTAAAGTTATTAACAAATTGACTTTAACTAAAATAATACAAATGGAAGGCTGAGTGATGTAAATATGAAAAATATCATATAATTATAATTAACATCCAGAATATGAATATCCTATCTGTCAATTTTCTTTCAGTCAAAGGGGGATACTAACCTTGATCATTGACCCAGTCAACATCATACTCATTACTAAAAAAGTTACAAATTAGGGTAATAACCTTACAATTCAAACAAATACCTTTGGAACTACAGAATGAGTAATAAAATTCATAACGGGGGTGATGCTTTTCCAGAAAACTCCACTTTTTCTATTGTATGTTTATATGAAATAAAGCTATTTATTTTAGAAAAGAAAAAAGTCACTTTGAAAAAGAAGTCTTCATTTAATAATAAAATCTTCCCTCCATGCAGAGAGTAACGTCATTGCTTTCACACTTAAAATTTAATATTCCTGACAACATTGCTTATTATTATGTTCATTAAATAAGAATAATCACCATAGGAACAAAGGTGTGACCTGGTTACTTCATCATAGTTCCCGAATAAATGTTACCTTGTATAGTAACAAATCTTTAGAAAATGAACATTCACATGAGCACAACTCAATCTTTTATGAACTGAAGTCATACAATCCTTTTGGAAGTGACAATGATGATTCATTAGTTAAAAATCTTTTGTTTTAATTTATTTTATGGTGTCATCTGGTCTTGAGCCAAACTTGCAAAAACTATACTTTAAAATTTTGTTTAACCAACATTGTGAAAAACCTGCCAAGCTTTTTGTTTAAAGTATAAAGTGATTGTAAGTTTTCGTTTTTAGAATTCCTGAGGGACTACAAAAGGAAAAAAAAAAGTCTAAACCTTTTAGTCTTATAAAAAGTTGAAAGTTATGTAGGACATATTTAGAGCAGACTCAGTTGAACAGTTTCAGGTTACTGCATGAGCTTAGTAGAATAACAAAATATTGCTACTGCAGAAATAAGTTACTCTGTCACTTGGGACCACTAGGAGAATCTACTTACATTTGAAAGAATATCAAAGAGACAAAACCCAGAGTTGAAGCACCAACTGAATAAAAAAAAAAATAAATAAATAAGTTGCTTCAAGAAAAAGAAATAAATAGGTGAAAGGAAATAATTTAGCTACCATGTTTTTATAATAAATACATACATGAAATGAAATATTTGTATAAAGTTCACAAAATGTTTTTGTTTTTTTCAGTTCAAATAAAGCCTATTTTAAGCAGAGAAACACATAGTATGGAATGAACTAAATACTGGAGTTGAATTCCAACACCTTTTAAAAAAAATTAGGTGGTATTTATTAAGCTTTTAAAAGCATCAAGTGTACTCATTATTAGATGCAAAGCTTTGTTGAATAAATGTTAAACCTCTGTATAAATCAAGAATGAATGAAATGTTTGTACATTCAGTTATACATTACCCTTTACAAATAATTTCAAAGCACAACATTTAAATTTTAAGGCTTTACATTTAAAGTTCTGAAGTAGAACCAAAGATCATAAAGGTCACATGTCCAACTTATTAATTTCTCAGTTTTTTAAAAATCAAGGTGCACTTCCAGTGACCATGAGCTTTATTACTGAATAAATCCTTTTTCAGTTTTGTCTACTGATACACTTATGTCTCATGAAAGAAATATTTACATTTCTCTGTTTATGTATTTATATGGAAAGAAGATTTCTGAGTTAAAGACAAACATTTCAAAGGCAATTGGAGTTAATAAAGGTATTTAAGTTATCATTCCTATGCAGGCATGCATATTTTATCAACACATTATTATTTCTCTTTCAAGATATCATTTTGACATTTGCATTCTGTTCTGTAAACACATTTCCAATAATCATTTTAGAGATTATTTCCAAGTTTAACCAGTTTCAATATCCATAATTAATCCTTTAATATGATGGATTTTCCATTCATTAGTTCTTTATTTTTTACTATGTCAATTGAATAAGTGTATTAGTTTGCTATGACGGCTGTAACAAAGTACCACAAACTGTGTGTCTTAACAGAAATGTATTGCTTTATAGCTCTGGAGGCTAAGAGTTTGAGATCAAGGTGTTGGCATGATCTGTTTCTTCTGAGAGCTGAAAGGTTCGGGTTTTTTTTGTTTTTTTGTTTTTGTTTTTTTGTCCCTCTCCCAACTTCTGGTTATCTGCTGGCCTTCTGGTATTCTTTGGTTTCTGATGTATTGCTCCAATCTCTGCCCTCATCTTCACATGGTATCTCCCTGTATGTGTGTTTTGTGTCTCAATTTCCTCTTTCATAAGGACACCAGTCATATCGAATTAGGGGTCTGCACTCCTTCTGTATGATCTCGTCATAACTAACTACATCTGTGATGATCCCACTTCCAAATAAGATCACATTCTCAGGTACTGAAGGTTAAGGTTTCAACATATAAATTTTGAGGGTGATGCAATTCATATTCACATATGGTAAGTATATTTTTAATTAAAAAAAAAACTATTGGTGGAGTAGTATGGGTAATATGTCTTTTCTAGTCTTTTTCCAGATGAGAATGATTTTTAGTTCTTTCATATACAAAAAACAATTTTTCTGGTTATAAAATTTTTGAATCATCCTTTGGACAAGAAAATGTTAGGAAGATATTCCCGCAATGATCTGGTTTTGAAGCTAAACTGACTATCACTTTGTGGATATTTTTTTCTTGATCATATATTTGAAGAATTTTTTTCCTTATCATAGATATTATTTTTTAAATAAATTACCTCCCAAATAGTAAAGCAATTTAATCTCCAAAATCTGATGGCATCAGTTAGGATGATGGTTTTGCTATTGAAACAAATAGCCATAGTTCACAAGAGCTTATAAACACTCTAAAAGTTTACTGTTATTTTATTTTATTTTATATTTTATTTTACTTATTTTATTTATTCCTCTGTTATTAAGGTTTATCTCCATGAAGTCATTGGGGCCCCAGACTTAATCTCGCTTGTTATTAATCACCCTCAATATCTAGTTTTTGTCTTCTGGTCTGAAATACTTATTCCAGTTTGTCATTTTATCCCCATTCCAACTACAGAGAGAAGAAATAGAAAGACATGGTAAATTTGTATTAAGGGCACTGACTAGAAGCTGTACATGTAACCTCTATTCATATACCATGAATAGAAATTAGATGCATAACCACACTTAGCTGCAGGTAATCTTGAGAAATATAGCTTTTCTGGAGAGCCATGTGCTCAACAAAATTTTTTTCCTATTAGTATAGAATAAAAAGCATAGATATTAGGGGCAATTAGTAGACGTGCTACAGCCTACACTTTACTCTCTTAAATATCCATTTACCAACTTTTTCTCATTCACTGAAAATACTTGCATCTCCCACAGGGAATCAACTTCCATGTCCTATCCAGTTACTGTAACCTACTGAAAGTCTAGAATTTCTGGAAAATATGCAGTCCAACCTGTTAGGTCTGAATTTCATTTATCATGCGGCCAGGAACCTCTAAACTAAAAGAAAAAATTATGTCTTCCTCTCTCCCTCCCCCACCCACCCAGTATGTAATAGAACGTGAACATACCAATAAGAAAACTTTCAGAGCTGTAGCAAAAAGACGCCTAATGGGCCTCAGCTGCTCCATGTATCTAGGAAGGTTGTCCTGGTGCAAAGTGCATTTTCTCTGTTGGGGAGGTGGTGGGTCAGTGACAAAGAGCAATGGTTTCCATGGCAATGAAGCAGATGTGCATCTTGCTTTTAATGTCTATTCATTGCAAGATTCTTAGGAAGTCATTGAAAGTGACTGTCTCTTACACTTGACCATGCTCCATCTGCCCCATGCAGATGCTCGCTACCTCCATCATGGCCCCATCTGCAATGCTGTAGGCAAAATCCTCAAGACCTCTTTGACCACATTTTCATATTCTTCCAGGGTTATTTGGACATTATTGACTAACTCATACATGTGGAACAGAAATCTCAGCTTTTTTTTCTAGCATAGCTGTACCTATTCTTCTTCCATAGTGGTCTGGGTAGGTCAGAAGTATGACATGATGGGTCAGGAAGTGCTCAAAGTTGATTTTGTGAGCCAGGCAGATGGACCCTCTGCCAAAGTTCCTGTTGTAGAAGAAGTCATGGTGAATTTTGGATCACATCTGATTGAGCTCCAGGTCAGGGACTTTGTTGAATTCCTCAGAAATAGAGGGCTAGTCCACTTAGCTGCATAAATCTCTACTTGAGCCTCTGGATCTGGTCCAATGAGAAGTCTGCATTGCCCACAAGCCCACTCACATCCTCAGACTGAGTGGGCAGCAAATATGGTACCCTATGGAGTGGGCCTTGAGGAACAAAACCCTTGAAAGAGCCTGGAATGGCATTGGTTCTGCAGAAGCTGGTCAGAACTTGGACCCAACATGTGCAGACACCAGGGCCTGGTCTGAGCTGCAGGTCAAGCAGTTTAAGCAAGAAAAATAAATACATTATCCAAATCAGAAAGGAAAAAGTAAAACTATCTATTTGCTGATGACATGGCATTTTCATGTCATGAAATGCCTGAAGATTCCACCATAAAACTAATAAAACTATTAGAACTAATAAACAAATGTAGTAAAGTTGTAAGATGAAATATTAATATAAAATATGTCATATTTCTGTAATACTGATAATGAACTATCAGAAAGAAAAATTTAAAAAAAACAATTTGGTTTACAATTGTATCGAAAAGTATAAAAGACCTAGGAACAAACTTAATCAAGGAGGCAAAAGACCTATACACTGAAAACTCTGAGACACTGGTAGATGACATTGTAGAAAACACAGATCAATGGAAAAAATATTCCTTGCTCATAGATTAGAGAAATTAATATTGTTAAAATATCTATACTACCCAAAGTGATCTACAGATTCAGTGCAATCTGTCTCAAAATTCCAAGGACATTTCTTTTATAGAAGTAGAACAAACAATCTTAAAAATTGTATGAAACCACAAAAGACCTTGTAAAGTCAAAACAATCTTGAGCAAGAACAAAGCTGAAGGCATCGCACTTCTTAATTTCAAACTATACTAAAATGATATAGTGATCAAAACAGTATAAGAATAAAAAAAAAACAAACATGAAGATCAATGGAAAAAAAGTAGAAAGCCAGGAGATAAACCCACTCATGTATGGTCAGTTAATTTACAGTAAAGGAGCCAAGAACACACAATGGGGAAAGGAAAGTCACTTCAACAAATGGTATTAGGAAAACTGGACAGCCATATGCAAAACAATGAAATAGATTTACCATCTTTTGCCATACTAAAAATTACCTGGAAATGCATTAAAAACTTGAACATAAGACCTAAAACCATAGAACTTCTACAAGAAGACAAAGATGGTAAGCTCTTTGAAATCAGTCTTGGCAATGATATTTTGGATTTGTTATCAAAAGCAAGACAACAAAAGCAAAAATAAACAAGTGGGACCACACCAAACTGAAAAGCCTGTGCATGACAAAGGAAATCAACAAAATAGAAGGCAATCTAATGAATGGGAAAAAATATTTACAAATCATCTCTCTGATAAGGTATTAATATTTAAAACATATGAAGAACCCATACAACTCAATAGAATAAAGGAAGAGCCCCAAACAATCTGATTAAAAAATGTGCAGAGAGGGGTGCCTGGTTAAGCTGTTGGTTAGCTGTTGGTTAAGCATCTGCCTTTGGCTCAATTGGTGATCCCAGTGTCCTGGGATCAAGCCCCATGTCTGGCTACCTGGTCAGCTGGGAGCTGACAGATCAAGGAAAAAGTACCCAACCTCACTAATCATCAGGGAAATGTTCCTCCAGGAACAGAGACTTGTAGGTCCAGGTTCATTTAATCTCGTGGGGCTGCCATTCTCAACACATGATCTCCGAGGTCACTCTGGAACAACAACAACAAAAAAACCCAAAAAGCTTTGCATTCATAATACTGAAGCATGAGGACATGTAGGTTTCCTTTTTTAGATCGTGGTAGGTCATTACTTCTGCAAAGTGTCTCAGAAATCAGAGATAAATTATGTCAAAGTAGAGATCCAGGTATATGATCTCTGTTCAATATAGGTAAATTCACCATTTCCTTCAGATTATTTAACCTGGATGATGTGACATACTGAACCAATCTCAATGATGACAACATTTGTCAGGTTGACTATATTCAGTTGACAATTGTCAGCTGATAAACTAAAACAAGATCCCGAATTTATATGACACGATATAGATAACATATTTTAAGATGAAGAGATAAATAGCTTATAATCACAAATACTGGACAGAAAGTTATTTGATAATTTCCTATAAGTGATAATACATTTTAAATAAATATGAGAAATAGAAGCAGATTACAAATGGAGTACAAAGGTATTTCTGTGTTGAAACTTAGAAATAGCTCACCCTTAAAAGGAAGATTTTAAAAACACTATTTTGGAATTAGACTTTTATAAATTTTTATTTATGGATACTCTTTTCCCTAAGAATGGAGACCTCTATAGCTTTTTGTTTATAAATCATTTTGCTTTTTACAAAAAAATAAAAAAAATAAAAAATAAATAAATCATTTTGCTTCTACCTCGCTTTCATATTTTATGCCAACATGGTTAGGCCTCATCTCCTGAGAGAAGCAAAACAGTAAAAAAAACCTAAAAGAAAAAAAAAAAAAAACCTAAAAGCACCGACTTCTCCATGCGGTCAGTCTCTTTCACGTCTAGGTTCTAAGATGTCCTATCTTTGCAAACTTAGACATATTAATTAGTGTCTCCATGGATTGGAATGGAATACCTATCCTACCCCATGCAGTCCATAATCAATCATTCTCAGACCAGCTGATTGGTACTGAACTACTCTTAGAGGGGTGAGCTGGAGGTAGGAGATGTTTCTTTTTGTATGTGTGCATGAAAGAAAGGGTAACCTTATAAAAACTTCAAGCAAACCCACACAATCACAGTCTAGAGGTTGACTTTAGGGGACAGTGGGATGAGAAATTATGAGGGAATTTCTTGCATTCCTAAGCCTCTTGGGACCAGTAGAAGTATGGGGACCTCTGCCAGCTTCCTGAGTTTTGCCTGAAGATGGCATCCTAGCATTGGTTGGGGACAGGACTGAATTGGTGACCACTGGCCATGCCTAGGAGCTGGGGCCCCCAAACTAGGAAACCATTAGCCACACGGGCTGCTTAGTGCCCTCCCTGAGAGGGGCCACTATTTGTCTGGTCTGTCAGTGTACTGCCTATGCCAGAGATGGAGAAGTGGGTCCTTCAGAGCTTTATGCCAGGGCTGACTCCTAGTTAAAGTCTCTTCTTGTTCCTTTGTGGCTGCATTTTCTTTTTTAAGATTTTATTTATTTACTCATGAGAGACACAGAGAAGTGGAAACACAGGCAGAGGAAGAAACAGGATCCATGCAGGGAGCCTGAAGTGGGACTCGATTCCGGGTCTCCAGGATCACATCCTGGGCTGAAGGCAGGAGCTAAACCGTTGAGCCACCTGGGCTGCCCCTTTGTGGCTGCATTTTAAAAAACAAAACCAAAAAACAAAAACTAAAAAAGAGAATTACTGAAATTATACAAATTATTGCTTACATTTTAAAAAAACCACACTTGTTTCTCCTTTGAATTGTAGGCCCTCACATAAGAAGAGAAATTTTAAAAATAAAAAATCAACTATTAACTTAAAAATCAACTATTTAACTTTGTGTGTCAGGTGACATATTTTGCGATCTCTGATCTCTGATCACCTGATGACAAAATTACTTTGTTTATACATTTATTAATTTTAGAATGCCATATATTTTCAAGTAATCTTGATATACTCATCAAGCATAGCTGGACATATTTTCTATATTTTTAAAAAGTTTCTATTTATTTCTATATATTTCTATATATTTTTAAAAGTTTAAGACCTTAGTATTGTATAGTATTTTTTGTACATTTTCTCTAATAGAAAAAAATACATTGATAGAAAACTTCTTTCATTTACTTATGAATTTCTATTGATCGTTTGTGTTTTTATATATAATAGGTGATCTTTATGGAGGGCTTGATATTTGTTGGAAATGTTTTCATCTCTTGAATGGGTTGTTTTATTTTCATGGTAATTTTTTTTTTAGTTAAAATATCACTAGCCCCTCTTACTTGGGAGGTTCCAGGTCACACATTTGGGGTTTGTTTGTTTTGTTTTGTTTTACTTTAGATTTTATTTAGTCATGAGAGACACAGAGAGAGAGGCAGAGACATAGGCAGAGGGAGAACCATAGGCAGATGCTCAACCACTGAGCCACCCAGGTGCCATCCAGGTGCCCCCCAGGTCACAAGGTTGTAAAACAGAAATCATACTATTTACATATGGCAGAGGAGAGAGGTAGAATTCGCCATGGTACCTTAGAGTTCAATTTTCTCATGGGACTCTAAATTCCTCACGAGAGCTGTCCAGCTACATAAAACTGCACTTGAGCTCTCCTCAGAGAATCTCCTATGAGTGCTCTGTTAACATGGATGTTTGTGTCTGATCCTGAGCCTTCTTGTGGATCAGACATCCAAGAAATGCTAGAAAAACAGGAGACACTGGGGATCCTTTGCTAGGTGCTGCTGCTAAGAGAGCCATTGCTACAAGAGGCCATTACCCTTGACACCAGCCCTAATGGTTGCTGCAGAAGGCCTCTGGGAGTCAATAACAGCAAGGCATAAAGGCCAAAAATAAAACTGTCATGTAGGTAAGTGGAAGCTAGTATGGTGCTGCTGATGACTCCCTTAGTCTCCTGTTTTCAAACATCTAATATCAAGGATCTGATTTTAGTTTTAATAAATTTTGCTTTCATTGTATTCTCATTTGAGTAACTTTTTCTCCATGAAGCTATATGTAGGGGGTGGAGACATTCTGGATGAATAGAAAAACGGGGGAAGCACAGATCAGCAAATTGAGAAGAAGTCTGTTTGAAAGTGTTTTGGCCAAAAGTGAGACCAACTCTACTACTAATCTCTTTTCCTTCTAAATTGATATATGGCATTGATGCTCACAATGTTATATCAGCAGCAGTTTATGATGGAAAGATGACAGAATTTCAGAATTTTCCCATCTTTTTATTTACTTATTTCACATGACATTCTTTTTTAAATTTAAATTTAGTTTGCCAACATCTAGTGACATTCTTCATGTATTATTTTATTAGATTAACTTGATTAACTTTAATCTGCTAGGTGTTCAATAGCATCCCCTTCCATGGAATCCTGATCTGATACATTGGGAAGACTGAATCTCTCACTACATGTGGATTGAAAATTAATCAGTCATTTGAATCTTTAAAAAGTGTAAAATAAATAGAGATTAGAGTAACACTCCTTTATTCACTTATTTATGAATCATACATTTATTGAGCACTTACTCTGTGCTGGGCATTTTAGTAGATGATGAACAGAAGAAGAAATATTTGTACTCTCGGAGAAATTGCAATTTATCCAAAACCTCATGATTTAAAAGTTTCAGAATAATAAAATCAACATTAAAACATACTGTACTAGATGGATACTTAAATGAGAGAACATTTAATTCTGTCCTGGAGAAGAAGAGCTCAGAAAAATAGTACAGGGAAGACACAATACAGTCTATAATTTAAAATACCAACTTAAAAGTTAGTTTAATTATGTGGGTTTATACTCTCGAACATGAGAAATAAAAATATAATAGTTCTATAAACCAAAGATCAAAATATCCCAAATCAAAGAGAGTAAAAATAGTTTCAAAAATTGCTATAATGAGAATGCCTGAATCATGGTCCTGAATTTAATTAAAGAAGAAAATGTGATGAATTCAGAAGGCCAATCTGACACGTTTATGAGTTCACATTTTAGACATTGTAGAAAGCCTATTCAGAGCGAGGAAAATGGGCACTTTACTGATGTTATTTCACAGACTTTTGGTCTTCCATTAATTTTGTTAAGATATCAGCATTTAGTTGTATTTTCCTCCTTTACAGTTAATGGTTTTTTTTCCTTTTAGTTGTTTTTAATATTTTCATTTATTTATAGAATTTTGGGTATGTTGAAGCTAAATATGATGCTATTTATTTATCTTGTTTTACTGTTATTAGAGGTTCTTGACTATGTAGGCTGACATCATAAACAGTGTTGCACATTTTTAGACACTATTTCCATAAAGTTTGTCTTTTCTGTATCTCTTTCTATTCTAAGATTCTACATTTTTAGATATTATTTATTTCCATAAAGTTTCTGTCTTTTCTATATCTCTTTCCATTCATAGATTCCAAATACATGCATGCCAGACATTTTCACTGGGTCCTTGATTATTAATCAATTTATTAATTTATTTATTTATTGTTCTACTTTTCATCATTTTGCCTCTATGTGCTCCTATTATTTTCTAGTCCACTAATATTTTCTTCAGTGTGTCTAGTATGTTTTAAAGCCCATCTATGGAATTGACTATGATGCACTTTTCAGCTTCTAAAAATTTGTTGAAATCTCTTTACTCATTGACAAAACAGATCCTGTTCTCTTTATGTAAGTTTTACATTTATTAAAACTTTATGTAAGTTTTAGTCTTATTAAAACTTAAGCTCTATAATGATATCTCATTTCCTTATGAGAAAAAATTCATTCAAATGGCAGTATAAGGCTTTGAAATGATATTTTCATAGGTAATCTGGTAGAGTTTGTTGTAATGATATAAACATTTTTTCTGTAATTCACTAGCATTTCTAAGCTTTCCATTGTCATTATTTCAATAGTCAGAAGTTGTATTTTTAACCTCCAAAGTTATGTTACATTGGACATTGTTGAATAAATTATAATACTCTTTGTATTCTGTTTTGCATGTTTGGTACTAGATATGTAAAATACTCTTAGTAAATTTTAATGTTATCTAATAGTATAATATTGAAAAGTACTATTTTGTGTATTAAATTTGAAAGTCTAATAATTTAGATAAGCAACATTTCATGTTTTTAAAATAATAATTTGTGGTTTTTTTTTTAAGATTTTATTCATTCATTCATGAGAGACACAGAGAGAAAGAGGCAGAGGCACAGGCAGAGGGAGAAGCAGGCTCCATGCAAGGAGCCCAATGTGGGACTCCATCCTGGGACTCCAGGATCATAACCCTGCGCCGAAGCAGGCGCCAAACCACTGAGCCACCAGGGATCCCCTAAAATAATAATTTCAGTGGATATGTCTCATTTACTTTTAAGATCTCTTCACATTTGTGCATATATATATGTGTGTGTATATATATATGTATACATGTGCATATATACACACATATACCTATATAATAAAGATTTATAATGTTAATAGCTAATGGAATCCATGGATAACTTTTTTTCTTTCTGTTCTATTAGGAGAATTTGCTATTATGCAACTTATGCACTCTTGGTCTGATCTAATCTAACATTTCCTATCATTTTATCCTATGTATTTATTTCAACAAGTTTTCAATTTGAATAGTATGTTTGAAAAGTCAAAGCATGAAGAAAATAAAATTTAGCGAGCATTGATTTAAAACAAAATGTATTATTTTACATTCCATTTCCCATTCCAATTCTATATAGTGATAGTAAGATAAAATCTAATTAAATTTGAAATAATATTTTCTCTCATGTACCATATTTGTGTAATAGTTGCACTTGTTATTTAGTCTGTATTGCTCCAGAACTTTAGGAACTCCCTCTGAAAGGAGATTCAGAACTGAACATGTTGCTAATTAAAAAAAAATCTGAAAAATTATTTTTTGTGCCACACTATCTCTTAGATGTTATAGAAAAATAAGTCACTTCTCTTCTGACCACAAAGAGCTTACAATATGATTATGGAAATAAAACTGAGAGTGACAATAAAGTAAAAAAACTAATTCCAAAAGGATTAGAATCTAATCAGTTTCATTGTGTTTTAATTGTACTTCTATATTGGAAGAGCAAAATAGTAATACCAAGTCATATATTATAAGTATTAAATATATCTGTGAAGAAGTTGTGGGATTTAAACTTAGACCTTGCATTTCAAAAGACAGGAATTTATAATCTCTGACTATGTAGAAATCATATAAATCATAAAGATAAGACTGGAAGGGGACAGAAAGTGAAAGATAAAATAGTCTAGGTTTCTCGTAGGTTATAATCAGTACTCAGTTTGTGATCAACTATCAAAGTGAAAAACTATAAATATGAGAATGATTAAAGATAGAAAGGTAGACACTAAATAAAATAATAGACTTGAAATCTTTAAAAAGGTATTTTGCTCACTTCTCCTTCTTGATACTTACAAGTAATACTCTCTCCTTCTTAAAACTAAGTTAATGGCCAAAGGATGTCAACAGAAATGACTACTGTCACTTCCGGGCTGACCTGTTGGATTCCTGATGCAGACTCTTCCATGCTTTCATTTCCTTCAGAGTGGACCGTGGAGAATTGTGTTGAGAGGTAGGTGCCATAATACTGAAGGAGCCTGGGATTCTGAGCTGCCACATAGTGAACAGCTGCTTTGGAGGGGTGCCCAGACTGTAGGGCACGTTGAACAAGAAATAAACTTCGTTGTGATGAGTCACTGCAAGGTTGTGTTCTTTAAGAATGCTGTATAATCTAGCGATTTCTGATTGACACAAAAGAAGCAGTGGTTGGGCCTAAGTAGAAGAAGAAATCTATTGAGCCTGTCTGAAGATTTAAATGTGTGTACTGCTAGAAGTAATAAACAAAGCCACCAGAAAATGTATTAACATTCCAAATTATCAGGCAAACAACACAAACTTCCATTAAAGTAAACAAGCATTGCTTATATAGTGAAAGATTAAAAAGAAGCACTGGGAAAAAATAAATGACATAATTAACCAAGCATATATATAATTTAAATACATGTTTATGGGGGCTTATTTAACCATTTAAAATAAAAGACTCTTTGGGCATCTGGGTGGTTCTGTCAGTTACATGTCTGCCTTTGACTCAGGGCATGATCCCTGGGTCCTGGGATCGACCCTCGCACCCTGCATTGGGCTCCCTGCTCCAAGAGGAGCCCATTTCTCCCTTTCTCTCTGCCTGCCACTCCCTCCTGCTTGTGCTCTATGCTCTCTGTCAAATAAATAAATAAAATATTTTTTAATAAAATAAAATACTATTAGAAGAAAGAACAAAACCTAATAATATATTGTAATATATTGTATACGGAATACACACATACACAAAATATACACAAATACACAAAATACACAAAATACACACATACACAAAATATACACAAAATAACCTGGAAGAGCCAAATATAAAAAAGATAAAATTATTCTAGGAATATTATTACAAAACCCAGCAAGTTGGGTTAGCAATTTTAAATCAGCAGAACTTAAATTTAGGGCAAAAATAATTAAAAGACAAATAATAATAATAATAAAATGTATAATGAAGATTCAAGAGAATATTCATTCACAAAATAATACAGAGAGCCAAATCATCAAAAAACCCAGGGAGAAACAGAAACACATTTGTAACAGAAATGTTAAATTTTTCTTTTATATTAAATTAAATGATAAAATGAAAATAAACATGTAAACGATCTAAACAATATTATCAATATATAGTATATTTTTTAAGTTTTTGTACACTGATAATAAAAAAATACCCTTTTTTAAAAAGTGCCAAAATTTGGCCTTGCATAATTCTACAAAAACTTAAATCAGCTTTGAAAGGTCAAACTAACAAAGTCTATATCCTTTGATTTAACTTAAGAAAACACAAATTAAAAAATTAAAAAAAAGAAAACACAAATTATATAGAAAGATATAAAAAGTAATAGAGTGCAAACCAAAAACTACATATATACATTTAGCAACTTATTGAGATATATATAAAACTAACTCATTTCAAGTATACAATTTCTATGCTTTTTAGTACTTAATACAGACTGATGTAATAACTGTGAATTACTTTCACAGTATTTATATATCTCCCCAAAAGATTCATGCCCACTTATAATCCATCCTTATTCCCATCCCCATTCCTATCTCCAGCCTCTGTATCATCTAGTCTACTTTTTATCACTCTAAAATTTTGTTGGATATTTTATATAAATGGGACCATACAATATATAGTCTCTTGTGTCTAATTTTTTTTAAGATTATTTATTTATTTATTCATGAGAGACATAGAGAGAGGCAGAGACATAGGCAGAGGGAGAAACAGACTCCCTGCAGGGAGCCTGATGCAGGACTCCATCCCTGGACCCCAGGATCACACCCTGAGCCAAAGGCAGACACTCAATCACTGTGCCACCCAGGGCTTCTCTTGTGTCTAATTTCTTATACTTAGAATAATGTTTTTTGAAGTTAATCCATAATGAGTATAGCTAGTAATTCCTTCCTTTTTAATACTCAGTGGGTATTCTATTATCCAGATATACCACATTTTGTCTATCAATTTATGGACATATAGGTTGTTTTCACTTTTTAGCCATTTTGAATAATGCTGCTGTGGACATTCGTGCACAGGTCTTTTTGTGGACTTGTATTTTCATATATCCTAGGAACGCTGGGTCCTCCAGTTATTTATGCTTAACTTTTTGAGAAACTGCCAGTTTCCAAAGTGGCCAAGCTATCTTACAGTCTTCCAGAACTATATGAAACGTTTTATCTCTCCACATTGTCACCAGTGTTTGTTATTATTAGTCCGATTTCATAAAGTTCCTCTAATTGGTATGAAATGGTATCTCAGTGTAGTTTTAATTTACATTTCTCTGCTTATCATCTTGTCATGTACTTATTAGTTCTGATATGTATTTTTGTTCAACACTACCAAGCATTTAATCCTGACATCCTGACATCATCTACCTGGAAATAGCATCAGATGCCACAGGTTAATGGCTCAGTCTTATTTGTCTGATCTCTGCCCCCACTTCAGAGACCAAATGCAAGTCCATGTTGTCACCTGTGCCCCTGACCAACCTGCTATAAATAGGAGGTTCCTAAGATCCCCTCCTCAGGTTCTAATTTGCTAGAGAAGCTCACAGAACTCAGAGAAACATTTTGCTTACTAGATTACTAGTTTGTAGAAAGATATAATTTAGGAATAGCTAAATGAAAGAGATGCATAGGGCAAGTTACAGTAAAAGGGTTGAAAGAGGACTTCAGTGGCCTCCATTTTGATGTCAAACTTTCTAGGTGATTTCTCCTCCCAGCTGGTCTCTTGGCTCAGGCAGAAGTCCCTGAGGGCAAAGCATCCCTGGATGGGAAATGAAACTACCCCCTCAAGCAATAAGGACTTCCCTGAGCCAGCAAGATTTGCCCCTGACTAACTCCATGACAGTGGTCAACTTGACTTTTACTGCCTATCTGCACATTCCCACTCACTTGTGCCCCACATTTTCCTATATCAACCTGGTGGTATATTCAAATAGCATTTTGGGAGACAGTTTTTGAGATGATAGTCCACTGTCTTCCTGGTGTTGACCTCACCGAAATAAATTCCTTTCTTGTGTCACCACCACTCATTTCTCTACCTTTGGATTTCACCAGTGCTGAGTGGCCAATCTGATCTGTTTAGTACACCTGGAACCACGTGCTCTTGCATCCTTGTACCCTGGCTTCCATCTTCTCTGGATGCCCCACCTATCACATCTCCACATGTTCACCTACTTGGAAGCTCTGAAAATGCTTTTCTATTGGGTTTTTATAATAGCTTCATTACGTAGGCATAGCTGACTAAATCATTGACAATGGTGATTGAACTCAATTTCCAGCCCCTCTTTTCCCTCTCTGGAGGGAATGAACCTGCAAGTCCAACCCACTTATCACGTGGTTGGTTCCCCTGGCAACCAATACCCATCCCTTGGTTACCTACTGGCTTTCCAGAGTCACCTCATTTACATAACAAAAGACGCTTTTATTGCTCTCTTCTCAGGAAATTCCAAGGATTTTAGGAGCTCTGTGCCAGGAACAAGGAGTAAGAAAAATACATATTTCTTATTATAAATTACAATATTACATTACCTAATAATATACCTTTCTTGGTATGTTTGTGAATATGTTTTGTCATTTTATGTTTTGCTCATTTTGAGATTTTATATATATATATATATATATATATATATATATATATGTATTAGGTATATTAGGTATATTATATATATTAGGTATTATATATACCTAATATACCTACATATTAGGTATTATACATTATAAAATACATCACGTGTCTTATACAGTATATCATACATACAAATAGGATGTGTAACAATTATGTACATATGTGTGTGTAAATGACACATGGAAAACAATTAAAATCTCCCTATCTAAATTTATAGAATAAAGCCAAAACTTTTTTAGGAAGAGGATTCATGGTCTAAGATAATGGAAAGAAAAGAGAGAAAATAGATGAGGTAATTATCCAACTAAATAAATCAGAAATTACAAAATTAACATAAGAAAAACTGAAAAGAAACAATACATGAAGTATAATAGATAAATTAGTAGACCTAATAAATAAATGATATATTTTGAAAGAAAAAAACAAGACAAAATAAATTTTACAAATTTTATTTTAAACTAAACAGGTGAAAATTGATAACATGCAAATACATGACATATACACTGATAACAGAAATAATCACGGATATTGGGATATTAACTAAATTGTGTGAGACTAATATTCTCCATTCTATGCCAACACATTTGAAAACCTGGAAGATATATAATTTTTGCTCTCTTTTAGTAAAATATAAACTGCCACTACCAATCACAGAACAGCTAGGTAATCTGAGTTGATAATCTAAGCCTTCAGAGAAACAGATATATCAAAGAGCTATACTCAAAAAATGGACTGTTTCCCAGAGTAATTTATTAAGAAATAGTTAATTTCAAAGCTATTTAAAATCCTCAAGAGCATAGAAAAAAGAAGAGAACTTACAACTTTTTTATGAAGGTGACAAAATACTAACACCAACCAGTGATAAAGGATACACTCTATCTGCTACATAGCTCCTTGCTAGCCAAACAAACAAATAAATATAAAGTGAAATCCAGACCAATCTCATCCATGGATAACAATTTAGAAAAACATTAAATAGAATTTAGCAAACATTATTCAGAAGCATATTAATCAAGATTGGGTTTTATTCCATAGATGCACCTGTCCTGCTGTCTCCATGAACATGACGGCTCTAGTACCAACATCCACAACATTCTAGCACTTAAATACTAGTTATTGATATTTGATGTTTATTCACTGCTAGTCATAGACTATTTAAAATACCCTCAAATACCCTGGTGACTCAGGCGTCTTGAATAACTGTTAGTCTTCAGTAAATGACTTCATGGTGAATGGCTGATTCTCTGATTTTTTTGAGAATCTTGGGACCGTCCAATATGATTTCTATATTACAGTTCACCTAAGCTTTGTTTTGTGCTTGTAAGAGAGAATAGATATTTCCCTAGACCAGAAATAATTGTTAGGTCCTTTGGTTCTACACTAAGTATTTATTTTTGTATATAATTCATTTAACCAAGCAGATATAAAGGGTTAGTTTCACATTAACCCTTCAGGTTAAACTATACTATCAGATTCCTTTCTGAGGTCAATGGACAGCATTTGATCATCTTATGAATGGAGGTAAATGACTGTCCTGTTTGGGAGAAAAAATACCACCGCATCATGCCAATATATCACAGTGTAATAAAAAGAGTATAATGTATGGTTTTTATATGCATTTTCTGTTCTTATTGAAAGAAAGTATGAGACCAGAATAGGTGCTGTGAAAGGGCACTAAAAATACGGGGGTTCTCTCTGGGCCTTGCCTGGACTAGCAAAAAGAAGCCTAGATCACATGGAAGCCAAGGTGTTGGCAAAGCACCTCATTAAAGACAGGTTGCCTAGAGAAAAAGAAGGGCACTGTGGCTTTAGAGCCGTGATGTAGCAAGTCCAGACTTAGAGGAATTCACATACCTGAAGTCTGGAACCATCAAACCAGCTTGAGGCCATCTATCACCATAGCAGTTAGTGTCTGCAGGGGCTGTTTGAACCCTAGATTTCCTGGAGGGAGTACAATACCAGAGTGACTACATCACAGAGCTCCTGACCCTGAGATCCAATAAGTAGATGTTCATAAAGCAAGGATCAAGAGGCTTGGTTCTCCCTGGGCATTTGGCTCTGAGGGTGAACAGGCATTCATTAGAGAGATAAGGCTCAAGTTTGAGAGATAGGTCTTAAGTATTAGCGAGAGCCTCTCTGAGGCCTCCTAAAGCAAAACAGCAGGCCACCCACCACAGTGGAGAGGGCTCAGAGAAGGCACAGCTGTGGCCGTCATAGAAGGCTAGGACCAAGGCAGAATTATTGTAAATCGTAGTGATTCCAGGAAAATAAAAATATACTAGGTGAGATAGTGTTAAACACCCTTTCTTCCTCTTCTAAACATATAATTTGCTTGTTTTGACTGATTTGAGCACTATTTCATTTCTAGTGTCTCTAAAGAATTAGTATGCAAATTTTAAAGTTTATATTTTGAAAAACTTGAGAGCTAGAAAGGATTGTGGAGATAATATATTCCATCACATACCCACAAAAACCATTTCCAAATGAGAAATGTGACACTCTGGGAGATTTTCTAACTTGCCTACAGTCATGAGTGGTAATGAAAGAATTAATACTCACATTGCTGATTCCTAGCACAAACTTAGTTTCATTATTATGCAATATAGAATCCTTCTGCTAATAAAGAGTTAATTTGCTAAATAAAATTTCCAGTTTATTTCCATTTTGTAAAACATCAACAGCTAATAGTTTGCTAATTTAAGCTTGGCAAGAACACACATTCTTTAAAGAATAAAAGAAAAAGCTGCTTATGGATATAACTCACAGATGCTGACACCTTCTATATGATTATATAAAATCTATATAATGCCATTATATGCATTTTATATTAGGGATCTATCTATATCTTTCTAGAAAGATAAATGGATATAAAGATGTACAGAAAATATGGATATATGTAGCTTTATATGTAAGCAAATATATGTAAAGATATATGCATGCATATCTATATGTAGACATATACAATTAGTACATAGCTTTTCCTTGAAGATAAAATTTAAGGGCAGAAAATTAGCCCTATTTCTTTGGAGCTCTCAGCTGGTTACCTTTACCTATTGGCTCAGCAGTTACAAACCCATACAGAAAGATGGTGCTGTAAAAATCATACTACACTGGAAGTGACATCAGATGCTGCTTGGTGTACTCCTTTTGGATCTAAAAGTCTCAGAGTATCTTTCATGTCTACAGTGAAAGTCCTGCTCCCTGCCTGCTTATCACTGAATCCACTCATATTGTTAAATAAATCATCTTTTTAAAGAACTATATATGTAGATAAGTAGAAAGATAAGGAGTGAAATCCTTTTCTAGGAATATGAAAAAGGGAATGCCTTTTGCTTCTTGATAGGAGGTAAGAAGTTACCTCTCTCTTGTCAGAGGGTACAGAATTTGCAATTTTCAAAAGATAAAGACATGACATAGGGTTATATATCCCCCCACTCAGCATGATGGTCGAGAAAATGGCAACTCTGCTTTCCACAATGCTTTTCTGACAAAGAATGTTAATTATTATAACAGAAACAGCTTGAAAAATATGACTGGAAAATTAAATTGTTTCCTAATATATGTCACCAAAAGTTGAGCAGTTTGAAAGTTTGTCTCAACTACTTAGCAACCTATTTTTCCTATCTATTAGCACGAAATTCTATTTTTTATTTTTATTTTATTTTTATTTTATTTTATTTTTGGAAGATAACATAAGATTTTAGCATAATTTTTTTATTTTGTTAAAGATTTTATTTATTTATTCACGATAGACACAGGGAGAGGCAGAGACACAGGCAGAGGGAGAAGCAGGCTCCATGCAGGGAGCCCAACGTGGGACTCGATCCCAGGCCCCAGGATCACACCCTGGGCTGAAGGCGGCGCTAAACCACTGAGCTAGCATTTTTTTTTTTTTTTTTTTTTTTTTTTTTTTTTTTTTTTTGAGATAGGGTAGAAAGAATCATAAGCAGGTTCCACACTCAGCCTGGAGCCTGATGCAGGGCTAGATCTTGCAATCCTGAGATCATGACCTGAACCAAAATCAAGAGTTGGACACTTAACTAATTGAGCCACTCAGGTGCCCCAGCATAATAGTGTTCTTTTGATGTATTAATTCAGGAGTAAGGGGTTAGGATGGCGGAAGAGTAGGGTCCCCAAATCACCTGTCCCCAACAAATTACCTGGATAACCTTCAAATCATCCTGAAAATCTACGAATTCGGCCTGAGATTTAAAGAGAGACCAGCTGGAACGCTACAGTGAGAAGAGTTCGCGCTTCTATCAAGGTAGGAAGACGGGGAAAAAGAAATAAAGACACAAAAGGCCTCCAAGGGGGAGGGGCCCCGCGAGGAGCCGGGCTGAGGCCGGGGCGAGTGTCCCCAGGACAGGAGAGCCCCGTCCCGGAGGAGCAGGAGCTGCACCGACCTTCCCGGGCGGAAAGGGGCCCGCAGGGAGTCAGAGCAGGACCCAGGAGGGCGGGGATGCCCTCGGGCTCCGGGGACACTAACAGGCACTAAGAGGGAGAGTGCGCCGAGCTCCCTAAGGGCTGCGGCGCTCGGCGGGACCCGGAGCAGCTCGGAGGGGCTCGGGCGGCGGCTCCGCGGAGGGGGCTGCGGGGCTCCGGGAACAGCTCAGCGGCGGCGGCTCGGGCGGAGGAAGAAGCTCCGCGGAGGGGGCGGCGCAGCTCCGGGAACAGCTCGGAGGGGCTCGGGCGGCGGCTCCGCGCGGAGGGGGCTGCGGGGCGGGAGCGCGAATCCAACAGCGCAGGCCCCGGAGCACAGGGCGCCGGGACACAGCCCAGGATCCGGCCTCCCCCCGGGACAGGCAGAGGCCGGGAGGGCCCAGGACAGCGAGGACGCTCCTGCCTGGAGCTGAGCAGATCAGCGGCCCCGCCTGGGAGCCCCCAGGCCCTGCAGACGGAGAGCCCCGGAGCTACTGCGGGAGCTGACTCCAGGGTCCCAGAGCTGCCCCGGCCACTGTGGCTTCCTCCCGGGGCCTCACGGGGTGAACAACCCCCACTGAGCCCTGCACCAGGCAGGGGCAGAGCAGCTCCCCCAAGTGCTAACACCTGAGAATCAGCACAGCAGGCCCCTCCCCCAGAAGACCAGCGACACGGACCAGTTCCAGGGGAGGTCAAGGGACTTAAAGTATACGGAATCAGAAGATACTCCCCGTGGTTTTTTTTTTTTTTTTTTTTTTTGATTTCTAATTGCTTCCCCCACCCCTTTTTTCCCTTTCTTTCTTTTTCTTTCTCTTTTTCTTCTCTTTTTTTTTTCTTCCTTTTTTCTTTTTCTCTTTTCTTTCCTTCTTTCTCTCCTCTCTTTTTCTCCTTTTCCCAATACAACTTGTTTTTGGCCACTCTGTACTGAGCAAAATGACTAGAAGGAAAACCTCACCTCAAAAGAAAGAATCAGAAACAGCCCACTCTCCCACAGAGTTACAAAATCTGGATTACAATTCAATGTCAGAAAGCCAATTCAGAAGCACTATTATACAGCTACTGGTGGCTCTAGAAAAAAGCATAAAGGACTCAAGAGACTTCATGACTGCAGAATTTAGAGCTAATCAGGCAGAAATTAAAAATCAGTTGAATGAGATGCAATCCAAACTAGAAGTCCTAACGACAAGGGTTAACGAGGCGGAAGATCGAGTGAGTGACATAGAAGACAAGTTGATGGCAAAGAGGGAAACTGAGGAAAAGAGAGACAAACAAAAGACCATGAAGATAGATTAAGGGAAATAAACGACAACCTGAGGAAGAAAAACCTACGTTTAATTGGGGTTCCCGAGGGTGTCGAAAGGGACAGAGGGCCAGAATATGTATTTGAACAAATCCTAGCTGAAAACTTTCCTAATCTGGGAAGGGAAACAGGCATTCAGATCCAGGAAATAGAGAGATCCCCCCTAAAATCAATAAAAACCATTCAACACCTCGACATTTAATAGTTAAGCTTGCAAATTCCAAAGATAAAGAGAAGATCCTTAAAGCAGCAAGAGACAAGAAATCCCTGACTTTTATGCGGAGGAGTATTAGGGTAGCAGCAGACCTCTCCACAGAGACCTGGCAGGCCAGAAAGGGCTGGCAGGATATATTCAGGGCCCTAAATGAGAAGAACATGCAACCAAGAATACTTTATCCAGCAAGGCTCTCATTCAAAATGGAAGGAGAGATAAAGAGCTTCCAAGATAGGCAGGAACTGAAAGAATATGTGACCTCCAAACCAGCTCTGCAAGAAATTTTAAGGGGGACTCTTAAAATTCCCCTTTAAGAAGAGGTTCAGTGGAATAATCCACAAAAACAAGGATTGAATAGATATCATGATGACACTAAACTCATATCTCTCAATAGTAACTCTGAACGTGAACGGGCTTAATGACCCCATCAAAAGGCACAGGGTTTCAGACTGGATAAAAAAGCAGGACCCATCTATTTGCTGTCTACAAGAGACTCATTTTAGACAGAAGGACACCTACAGCCTGAAAATTAAAGGTTGGAGAACCATTTACCATTCAAATGGTCCTCAAAAGAAAGCAGGGGTAGCCATCCTTATATCAGATAAACTAAAATTTACCCCGAAAACTGTAGTAAGAGATGAAGAGGGACACTATATTATACTTAAAGGATCTATCCAACAAGAGGACTTAACAATCCTCAATATATATGCCCAGAATGTGGGAGCCGCCAAATATATAAACCAATTAATAACCAAAGTGAAGAAATACTTAGATAATAATACACTTATACTTGGTGACTTCAATCTAGCTCTTTCTATACTCGATAGGTCTTCTAAGCACAACATCTCCAAATAAACGAGAGCTTTAAATGATACACTGGACCAGATGGATTTCACAGATATCTACAGAACTTTACATCCAAACTCAACTGAATACACATTCTTCTCAAGTGCACATGGAACTTTCTCCAGAATAGACCACATACTTGGTCACAAATCGGGTCTGAACTGATACCAAAAGATTGAGATCGTCCCCTTCATATTCTCAGACCATAATGCCTTGAAATTAGAACTATATCACAACAAGAAGTTTGGAAGGACCTCAAACACGTGGAGGTTAAGGACCATCCTGCTAAAAGATGAAAGGGTCAACCAGGAAATTAAGGAAGAATTAAAAAGATTCTTGGAAACTAAAGAGACTGAAGATACAACCATTCAAAATCTTTGGGATGCAGCAAAAGCAGTCCTAAGGGGGAAATACATCGCAATACAAGCATCCATTCAAAAACTAGAAAGAACTCAAATACAAAAGCTAACCTTACACATAAAGGAGCTAGAGAAAAAACAGCAAATAGATCCTACACCCAGCAGAAGAAGAGAGTTAATTAAGATTCGAGCAGAACTCAACGAAATCGAGACCAGAAGAACTGTGGAACAGATCAACAGAACCAGGAGTTGGTTCTTTGAAAGAATGAATAAGATAGATAAACCATTAGCCAGCCTTATCAAAAAGAAGAGAGAGAAGACTCAAATTAATAAAATCATGAATGAGAAAGGAGAGATCACTACCAACACCAAGGAAATACAAACGATTTTAAAAACATATTATGAACAGCTCTACGCCAATAAATTAGGAAATCTAGAAGAAATGGACACATTCCTGGAAAGCCACAAACTACCAAAACTGGAACAGGAAGAAATAGAAAACCTGAACAGACCAATAACCAGGGAGGAAATTGAAGCAGTCATCAAAAACCTCCCAAGACACAAAAGTCCAGGGCCAGATGGCTTCCCAGGGGAATTCTATCAAACATTTAAAGAAGAAACCATACCTATTCTACTAAAGCTGTTTGGAAAGATAGAAAGAGATGGAGTACTTCCAAATTTGTTCTATGAGGCCAGCATCACCTTAATTCCAAAACCAGACAAAGACTGGACCAAAAAGGAGAATTACAGACCAATATCCCTGATGAACATGGATGCAAAAATTCTCAACAAGATACTAGCCAATAGGATCCAACAACACATTAAGAAAATTATTCACCATGACCAAGTAGGATTTATCTCCGGGACGCAAGGCTGGTTCAACACTCGTAAAACAATCAATGTGATTCATCATATCAGCAAGAGAAAAACCAAGAATCAAATGATCCTCTCATTAGATGCAGATGTATTAATTCATTGTTTAATTACATTACTTTATTTTTATCTTTTAATTTTTTGTTTTATTAATTCTTTCTCTTCTTAGGCTTTGGAACAACACAGTGCTTCATAACATGCATAAAGTAAGACTGAATATGTGTTGAGTAAAAAATATATGGTTACCTAAAGTACCTTACAATGAATATGAAATCAATCAAGTTAGAAATGAGGCAAGTTTTTTAAACTTATTTTCCTTTTAGAAATCACTTTTTTTCTCTAGGCTTTATCAATGATCAGAAGTCTAGGGCAACCCCGGTGGTGCAGCGGTTTGGTGCCGCCTGCAGCCTGGGGTGTGATCCTGGAGACCCGGGATCGAGTCCCGCATCGGGCTTCCTGTGTGGGGCCTGCTTCTCCGTCTGCCTGTGTCTCTGCCTCTCTCTAGCTCTCTCTGAATGAATAAATAAATAAATCTTTAAAAAAAATGATCAGAAATCTGGAGCTAAGTCACAATAAAACTACTTTGCATGGTTCTTAATCTTAAAACTTCACCAAATTTCCTAATGGAAACATATAATAATAACAAAGGAATATATTAAAATAATAACTTTAAGAGACTTCCAGTTTGGACAGAAATAAAATAGCCTCTTCTCTAGTCTTACTCCTCATCACTTAAAAACTTGAGCATAATACAAGTAAACACAGGAAGACTGAATTATGGAAAGAAAAAGATGAACTGACCATGAACCATGGAATTTGAGGAACAAAAAGTCAATGAATTCCTTGGTTTGTTTGTTTGTATGTTTGTTTTGCCTTGTTATGTGGCAGTATGAGGAACCAGGACTCGAAACCTAGAACCACCAAAAGATAGGGACAAAAAAAACCTAAAGAAAGCCTACTTCATCTAGCCAAAGGAGAAGGAAATGGGTAGCCAGTAGATTAGGAAAATTTTTGACAATATTTTTAAATACTAGTGGAAAAACTGTTCCCTCTGCCCCCCTGGTGCCAGGGGGATTGAATACAGAGTCAAATTTCCACCCGTTGGCAGCAACAGATAGTGCTCTGATTACCCCATCAGATTGTCCTTAGTTGGGCCAAGCAAAGTGCTAAACTTTCACCCACAAGGAGCAATAGGGTAGAATCAGGCAGTGCAAGTTGGTGCCAATCAGCACTCTACTTCTTCATCTTTCCCATTGTCAGTGGGGCCCAGTGGAGGCATGAACCTCCACCCCACTGTCCTCCACCCTGTCAGTAATCAGGCAATATGAGGTGGTATGAGGTAGTGCTAGTGGGCACTCTGCTTTTCCTGATAGGGAAGTACTAGGGACCACAAGAGAGCTGAGTTTCTATACCCACTCAACAGGAAGAAGCTAATGCAATACATGCTCTATGTTTTCAGGAGTAGAGTCAGTGGGGCCCAGTAGGAACATGCACATGCAGATGTGATTTCATTACACCAAACCTGTGTGCTACAGCTAAACACAGTGAATTGTGGCTGAAAAAGAAGATGAAATGAGCCCAGGATCTTACAACATATCCTAGATATCTAGAATGCAATCAAAAATCAAAAATCATTCCATGAACCAAAATAATCACAGCTTGAATGAGAAAAGACAATCAGTAGATGCCAACAGTGATACCAAAATCAGGTTTTCGAATTATTTGGCAAAGTTTCAAAAGCAGCAATCATAAATTTGTGACAATAAGCAATTATGAACTCCTGTATAATAAGTGAAAAAATATAAAATCTCAGCCAAAGAATGTAATGTATTTAAGAAACAGGGAGAGAGAAACTAGGGAACTTGAAAAAAAGTAAATATAAAAAGATGAAAAAAATTCCCACCGGACCAGCTCAATAGTAGATTGGAGATGAATTCATTCTCAGATGCAGGGAAAACTAAGAATTTGTCCCCAGCCTACCTACCCTTAAAGAATGATTAAAGGAAATTCTCCAAAAAGAAAAGAAAAGAATAATTTTCACTTTTTGTCTGTACTTCATGGCTGAATCACTTACAGGTTTATCAGCCTAATGCTACCCTAATGTTCGTTCTTTCTGTGGGAGTTCATTATGTATTTGTTCATTCATTCACTTACCTACCCCATATACCAGATATATGATTATGAGGCTTCGCCAGGCACTAAGGTAAGTAGGTGGAATACAGTATTGAACATGATAAATTGCCCATGTACACAGAGAATATACAACTTGGTGAGAAAAATTCACATTGACCAAGTAAGGAGACAAATGTATGTGTATTTACAATTATTTCAAATCCTATGAAAAGGTACGGGACTCATGAGGATATATGTTAAAGGAGCCTACCTCTTCTACTGGATCCAGAGGGAGGGCTTTCTAAGAACATGTGATTTAAGGTGGTATTGAGAAAGGAAGGAGATAACAGGGCTGTAGGTGGCAGGAGCAAGGACGAGTGGAGGAAGAGCATTCAAGGTCAAGGGACAGCATGTACCTGAGCCTGACAAGGGAAGGAAGAAGTTTAGGGCGTTCTAAGAACTAAAAGAAAACCAGCACAATTGGGACTAGGTGTTTAATAGGGAAATGAAACTTTAGAGACTGACGGAGCCTGAGAGCCATGTGACCCACTTCAAGGACCAAACTTTATCCATGAGCGATGTGAAGCTGCAGCAGTGCTTAAAATGGGAGAGTATTATGATCAAAATGCTATACTCTGAATATGTCACATAGTTCCATATGCCAGATGGGCAAACTCAACTTTAATAGAAACCAATTAATATAGTCCGTGAATCAACCTATAAAACAACAGAATGTTTATTTTGTTTGATTATTGATAGTGTTCTCCTAGAGCCCTTCATAGAGAAAGTAGGTCACACAGATAACTCAAGTGTAATTTACTAGTCACAATTAAGGAGTATCTAGGTGTTGACATTTATTTCTTTTGTGGAAATTTTGCCCTTTTTGTATCTCGACATCATATTCATTGGCCTAGATTCTTATCCTCTCAGGACTCCATCACAACTGACTCACATATTTACAGGGAATCAATCTCTCTTAAGACCTTCTAGATACTATACTGTCCTCTATATTACCACGTCTGACTTAAAAACCAAATTCTGACCTGATGGTTTTATTGGGCTTTATCTCTTCCTTAATATCTGAACTCTAAAGGAGATCAGTGTGGGGTCAACATCTACTTCCCAGAGTTAAACCTCCAAGTAACCAGAGTAAGCGCCAATGCTTTCCATTTGAAAATAAGCACAAAATAGTGATGGCATTTCCACTCTGTCAAAGGTAATTTTTTATTAAATTGTGATTATTTCTTGATAATCTGACAGTTTGTTCTATAAAAATTCCACAGACTTCCCTTACCAGACTTGTTTCATCATTCTACAAAATATATTTAGGGGATGCCCGGTGGTTCAGAGGTTGAGCATCTGCCTTTGGCTCAGGACATGATGCGAGTTCTGGGATAGAGTCCCACAACGGGCTACCTGTGGGGAGCCTGCTTCTCCCTCAGCCTATGTCTCTGTCTCTCTCTCTCTGTCTCTCATGAATAAATAAATCAGAAAAATTTATTTAGGGAGACATTTAAACAAAATTCAGAGAAATAATATGGTTTTAAAATATAGTAATTTTTATACATGGTGGCACTATAATAATTTTCATAATTCCCTAAATTTAAATATACTTTTAAGATAAAAAATAAGCACCCAGTATAAAAACATTAATAGATTTTTTCTTAAGTGTTCACTCTGTCAGAAATATACCAAATGTATTATTTCTTTTTATCTTCACAGCATCTCTATGAGATAGATATTATATGCTCATTTTAGAATGAGCAAACTGAGACTTGGGGAGGTTTAGTAGTTTAAGTTTACGTAGCTAATAAATGGTGCAGCTTTGATGCAAACAAGTTGGCTTGGAAGCCCTGTTCTGGGTTCTAGTTCAATATGGTAAGATGTTAGCTTTTGGCGTATATACTACAGTGACGATTTTATGTAGCAATAAAAAAAAAAAAAAAAACCACACACAGAAATTCCAATGAGACTTAGTACTGCTTAAGATTACAGTCACACACCTTGAATTTTATTTGAAAACACACATAGAATAACACTTTTAAACTCCTAAAAAAGCCTGGCTATGAATTTTTTCGTTTTGTTTTTAAAAGACTTATAGGTTCTTGGAGATAAATATGATCCATCATCATGTTTGTTTTTCAGAATTAAGTAGTCATTTATTCCCATAAAATTCATTACATTCATTACATTTAAGAGATATCATAGATTATAGCTGTAACTATAATTTTTAACCTTCTTATTTTCCAGATTTTGGAAACTATGAATAATTTATTATTTGATTTGTACTATACGAATTCCAAATTTGTGAACCAGGTTTTGTAATACAGTCTCTTTATGGATATTTCTCCAAATACAGGAATTTGGTGTGTGTTTAACATGTTGTTATCACTATTATTATTGCTGCTGAAGACAACAATTCAATCCAACATGCATTTGTGCGCAACTATTATATGCTAAAGCAGAGCAAGGGCCACTGAATAAAAATAAATAATATAGTCTCTGGCCCCAATCAAGTAATGGCTTAATTAGTCTACATTGTGTAGACTAACAGTTATTGACGGGGGTTCTTTTGACTCTCAACAATCAATAATGATCAGCTAAACTCCTGATAATAGGACTGGTTAAATTTATAATTTTCTGATTTTATTACATATGAAGCAGCAGTAAGTTTCAACTAGAATCCTTTGTAACATGAGATTTAGAGGAAGCATCACTTTTTACTTATGACCCTTGGTATTCACTGCCTACCATCTAGTAGCTCTTGATTTTAACTTATAATTTTTGGTGTTTTCTGCCTACAGTCTAATATTCTAAGATTTCTTCTTACAATCTTTTTGCTAACTGCCTATAGTTCAGTTTTTCTGATTCTACTTTATGACACACATGGCTGACTGCTTATTGTTTAGTATTCCTAATTCTTCAGGTCTCCTTGAATTAATCTCTGCTATTATGCATATTTCCATCCCTACTTACTGACTGACCAACAACACAATCACAATATGGGCAAACTAAACACTAATAGCTAATAGTGTTATCTGGTTTTTAATCATGATTGCATTTGTGCTTCTGAAGAAATCCTCCACAATGCACAACTGCCTTCTCTTGATGCAAATGGGAAAATCCAGCTGCATTAAAAAAATGAGAGATTTATTTTCCATTGCAAAGCAAGGATTATTTGTTACTCAAAATAAGTGGAATGTAAAGAGTTCAAATTGCAATGCCAAAACTTTAGAGATGACTTCAATAGGTTTGGGGTTTATACTGATTTGCAATTTACGTTGAGATTAGTATTATCATTACCATGGTGTATACTATGATAATTGTAATATAAACATATTTTTAATTTAAAGGTCAGTTTGTTAACGGGGCACCTGTGTGGCTCAGTCGGTTAAGCATCCAAATCTTGATTTTGGCTCAGGTCATGATAGCACTGTAATGCGATTGAGCCCTGTGTCGGCTCCATGCTCAGCAAGGCGTCTGCTTGATATTCTCTCTTTCTCCTCCTCTTTGCTCATGATCTCTTTCTCTAAAATAAATCAGTCAATCTGCTTAAAAGGGTCAGTTCATTAATTCATCAGTGTGGATCATAAAACTCAAATCACTCAAAAATAATAGCATGGTATAGTAAAAAGCACAAAGAATATGGAGTTTAGTTTATTTATAAAACGGAATGACAATACTTTACATTTACAATAGTGGTGAAATGAGAAAATTCATATGAAATTCTATTTTTTTTAATTTTTTTTCATATGAAATTCTTTTGTAAAATGCAATAAAAATTTTAAAGTAATTAAGTACCTGGTAATTAATTGTAAAAATAAGATATAAATTGACAAAGCATATCAGAATGAGTATACTATGATTACATAAAACAGGTATGTAGAACTCCTGCTTTTAGACTTGTTGGAAAAACATTATAGCTTTTTGATTCCCTAAGATGTGTAACCAGTGTTTGTGAAAGTACCCCAGGGCTGAGATAATTGGTTTCACTTTGCTATTCCTCAGTTTCTACAGTTACACTAGCTGTACTACCAGAGAGACATGCTTGTTTATTTTTTTCTAAGCTGGTCTATAATTATACCTAGAGAATATAATGAACAGAATATATCTGGTACCATGAACATTAATTTCTCACTTTAACCATGATCTTAAATGCAATGCAAACATCGATGGAAGTTTAAGAATATGAGTAAATCACAGAGGAAGAAAAAGCCTCAACAGCTAATACATTTGACTGATATGTGGGGGAGAAAGCTGTTCTTGCGATTGAAATGCTAGAAAAGAGCTTGCAGTCATTGCATTTGGATGTAATAGCTACCCAACAGAAACACAAAGTGGAACTTGCTCAGCTAGAACAGCAGATAACACAGCTTGAAAGCGACTTTGCAGCCGCCAGGAAACTTTGTAGTTAGAAAGATCAGCTACACCCTTGAGATTGTGAGAAACAGGCAAATAGATATCTGTTCAGCGATCTCATTGCTATTGATAAGGAGAGGGAACTGGAAACATACCACTTCGTACATGTTTTTGTGAATTATTGAGAAATATCTATTTTACCTTAAATTCTGGGAATCCATCTTTTTCTCATTGTTTGTCTCTAAATCCAGTGTATCCCTTAAGTGTTGGTGATAGAAATGCCATCAAGTTTCATTTAGATAGAGATTAAAACTGAATAAAACTAGTATTTGTTAACTTATGCCTGTAGATGGCTAGAAGATAAATCTGCCAAAACTGTAAGCGTAAATCCTTCCATATTCACGTTGTATTTCAGAGGCAAAGCAAAGGACACGTTTTTCCCAGTGAGGAAAATGACATGTGTTTGACAGGTGAAATTAACACCATCTATCCAATTCAATTCAGTAGGTGCTTATTATATAGAGAGGTATATAAGACTCGGTGCTAAATACTGGCAACACATAGGTGGATAAATATCTACATGGAACTCATAGCCTGCTGGGTGCTCACAGAGTGAACCACTGTGATACATGGGCTCCTACTATGTGGTTCACTGAAAAGTATATTCCTGTTATAAAATATGTAATTTTTATTATTCATTGTTTTCTTTTTTAAAATATTCACATGAAAGCCAAGTACTTGAAATTGAATCAACAAGTATGTATTCTTTATGTCCCAGAATTTTTCAATTTCTAATTGTTTTAACATACATTCATAAAACATGAGTGGTGAATTCTACTACCTTAGACTTTTTAAACTCATGTTGTTTTATAAAATGGTGTTTTTCTTTTGAATCCAGATATTTGTAGAACCTGTTTAGAATTGAGGCCATTGAGAGTTCTAGGACCTTTAAGTTTTCGTCTGGAAAGCAAACAAACAAAACCATGTAACCCTTCGGTTCGTAAGAACTTTTGAAGTGCTTCATTATCTAGAATTAAAGACATCAGCAATAATAATACCCAGTTTTTTTTTGTTGTTATTTTTTGAGTCCGGTTTACAACTGAACAATTCACTGGGGGAAAAGCCATTTAGAATTGAATGGGCCTAAATCCATACCTTTTATTAATAATGACAGAAATGATGGAATGTTGAAATCTATATCTATAAGAAGATATCACATGCCATTTATTAAGTTTTGTACACCTGAGAAAATATGTTAATATAAATAATTGTTGTGTTCAAATTATAGCCAAACATATCTGCAGGTTTTAAGCTGTCTAAAGTAATTCAACATTCTCAATGAATAATGTTTAACATTTGAACCAAAAACAGTTCGGCACGAATAATTAAAGGCTTAAGTTAAATACATAGACAGTCATTTAAATTTAGATCTGCAATAACATTTACTATTATTCTCCAAGGCTTTGACTGCTTGACAGAAACAAAGTACTCTGGGATTAATTTCAAGAAATGGTGCCAACTGTGCCGCAATTTGCTGTAATTAAGACATGAAAGAACACTAAATATTCAGATTAAAAGAAGCATGATGGAGCATGATAGAGAGTCAAGGTGTGGCAGAGAGCCAATAAAAAACCCCAGCCAGGAATACCATATTGATGGATACAAAATCAGCACCAGTAAAGTTTAGTGCATTTTACTTTAAGAAGCATATTCGTTTATCATTTTGTTCTTTGATTACATTTAATGTCTTTTCCCACCCAGATTTAAAGCTGAGACATGGTATGTTAAAAAGATAATAAAATTGAAAAAGAAAGTGACAAACATTGTATTCTTATAAAGCTAATTAGTTTAAGTGGTTTGGAGAAGTCATTAGGAGGGTATCATAATTATCTTTATGGTGAAGGGATTTCCCTGTGTCACATTAGTTTGCTTTAGAGCTAAATGAAAGAGCTACATAGGTGTTAACTCAAAGAGATCAAATACACTTTTTGTATTCATTAAATTTTGCTTCAGATTTTAAAGAGAAAGAATTCATTTTGATCCAACTAGTCTCCTTTTTAATTCCCTAAGAATTATGGGAAATATTTTCTTTAGCTTTTGAACCTTTACGTATTGATTAACACTGCATTTAAGCTAATAGTGACTCTTCCTTCCAACTGACTTTTTTTTTTTTTAAGAGAGTCCCTTTAAGGTTTTGATCCTAAAAGAAATGCGGATACTTGACCCAGTTGCTAATGAGGGGCTGTATAATCTCCAGTATCCTATAGCTCAAAATAGCAGGATGCAATATAAAAAGTACATCATAAGAGGCACTATTGGAATGCTTTTTGTCTTCACAGGCAATACGCAAAAGATAGGACTTTCTAAGAAAGTCAGAAGCTGGTCTCCTGCAGGCACAGGAAGCCATCAAAGTCAAAGTGGGTAGGGTGATGAGCCTCGACAGTGTGGTCAGGAGACTGAAAGCGAGCATCCAGGACATACACAGGGAGGAAAGCATCCGAAAGAGCAATCTTTGTCATTAGATCAGGTCTGCAGCAGCCAGATGGGGACCTGCAGAATCTGCATAGTGCAGGGCTTTGTGAGAGAGACCAGTGTACCCCAAATTGTGAGCTTTGCCAGAATGTAATCTGTTCTAGGCTGATAAAAGAGAATTTCACATTACAGGTATGTGATTAGAAACTCACAATAGGAAATGTGGATCTTTTCAGGCTTTGAGATAGATGCTGCAAACAGTCAGCATCTTCAAGAGAACCATAAAAACAAAACTGAGTTGTTTCTACACACAGAGATCTTTGCAGAAAATGTGTAATGTCTGTTGAATGTAGACTGTACATCTTAGCCCTTTCCCTGACATTGCAAATCTTCGTTTGGGGCGGGGGGAGGGGAAGGACTTAAAATAAAAGGCTTAATATACAGTGCTCGTGAACAATTCTAGTTGATTCTCAGTCTAGAATTTTACCATTCTAGTAAAAAAAAAAAAAAAAAGTAGTTGAAGAGGCATCCAAGTATTTCATATCCACAAGTATTTATATAACTTAGATAATATAGAAATACAAGAGTTTATTTCATAGCATAATCAATATTGCTTATAATCTGTGGCATATTCACACAACATTGAATCTCTCTAACGTCCATATGTTCATTAAGGATTTTTTGCTTCTTCCACACAAACAAATGATATGAAGCCGTGAGCATTATTTTCATTATTACTTTTGAGCTTGTTTGTATAAACTTTGTAATGCAATACTTTTATGAAATAAAATATTAATGAAGTTACTGGGTACATAATAGACAGTGTTTGTCAACCCCTTAATTTTTCCTTCCACTATTCACAACATTGCCAGATACGTGTTTCTGGATAAAACCCCCTAGAGGTCTCCTGCAAATTCTTTTTCAATACAACCAGATCATTGCAGATAATTGTATTACACAGTATATCGATCCAAAATCGTTGTGCACCGGAAACATCTGAAAAAACATGATTATAGCTTTCTGTTTATTGTTCGTACATCATATAAGCAGGCTTTTGTGTGAATCACCTGTAAAAAAGGCAAGGTGGAAACATCAGAGAAATTACCTCTTTACAAGAATCTATTGATCACTTTAAATCAAAGAAGTATGTTTGACATAAGATTACCTGCCAGTTTGAACATTAGGTACACTATGTTATAGCCTGGGGCAGTTGTAAGTCTGACAAAGGGATTGTAAATAAAGCATGCAGCTGCGAGCGCCTCTGGCTTGGGATCAACTCGGGCTCAAGTCCAAGGCATAGGTAAACTTAAAATAATTTACCCCCTTTAACCAGCACATAATGAATTAGAGTAGACTCTTAGGAGAACCAGGAGGCATAAATCTCTTAGTCATTTCAAAATCGGCAAACTTCATAGAAAATTCACATCATGCATTGTTGACAAAAGGTCTTTTCTGTGTATGTGCCACAAGGTGACTCAACTATTCTTGAAGTCAATCTATTGGTACAAGTAGATTCTTCAAAAAAGAAACTTCCTGAAGCGTTCTCATATCCATAATCATTTGTATGTGGCCTGATCGCTCGAAGTTCTTTTAACTTCAAGACTATTAACCTCTCAATTTCAATGTCTGAAAATTCTCCTGAAAACTCATTTTAAAAGTTTTGGTGTGGTTTTCTTTTTTCATAAGAAATATATATTTTGAAAGGTGAAAAAGCATGCAAAATGAAATATTTCACTCAAATTAGTTTTGCAACTATATGAACGAGGCTAAAAACATATCATTACAGAGTTATCAATTGTTTTCATTTTATTACATTTTTTATTGGTCAAGAGCATGGAAGGCTAGAGTGCCATTACATATTTTTTTAAGCTTGAAGGATTTTTTTTTTTAATTTTGAAAGCAAACTCATTGTAAGTCCGTTATTGGATTTTCCCCCCACACTTTAACATGTGTTGAAATTATTAAACATTTAACTCATTTGTTCAGAGAGATTTCGATGTATTTGGAATTTAATAAAGATGAGCTCTGGGTGATGCATTCTTCCTTGTTAAATATTTAGCTGTTTGCGTTAGCTCTGTGGTTTCCTGAGGCAAAAATTTAAACTGTTAATATATAGCAGGTTTAAGCTATAAAAATAGTAGATGCTGTAATTTCTTCTGGGGCAAAACTGGTCATTTTGAACACTTGCAAGAAAACAAAGTGAACATGCATGCACATATTTATTAAAATATAAGCAGTTAATTGCTCAAAATCTATAAAGAGAAACTGAGAATCAGATATTCTTAGATCTAATTTATAAGGGAGACATCATTCAACTTCAAAGATGAGTGATAAATGCAGAATATTTATATAAAGTATCTTCTTTATGAGGTTGCCTGTAAAAGATACCTCTGATGTAAGACTGTAATACCTTGGTTTCTAACTTTATTGAAGCTTAGTATAAACACCACTTTTTTGGACATAAAATGAGACTCATTAAAAGAGAAGATGCTCTTTTTATAAAAATGTGGCCTTCTCCATTTCTGTTTATATTGATTTGGAGATCTTAACAGTATTTCTCTTTTTCTTCATTTTGGACTGGAAGATTGAAATGACTGATTTTCATAAAATATCATGATCTTTAATGCAATGGATTATACATCCAGTGAGATTTAAAAATACCTCCAAAAATGCCCTATATAACATAATGTGTATACACATATATCCAAACATATGATTAAAGAAATAAAAGTATAAAATCCTACATTTACATTTGATGGCATGCATTTGAGGCACGTAGGAAAAAAACCCCAGATAAATACTTTTACAAAGGGGGAATATTCTAATACAGTGTACAGATCTATATCTCTAGGAATACGGTCAACAAAGAACAAAGGAAAAATGTCTTTGTCTTAAATCACTTATTTTTTGAGAGCTTGAAGCATACTGCCTAAGTCTGCTTTGGTCTAATGAAAGAGTGCCATCTATTGGATGACCTTGAAAAAGTGCTTAAATTTCATAAATATTATACATGAAAATAAATCAGTGAAGAGCTATCATTTTGGCATAATTTATAACATATCAGTCTTTGTCTATGTGAATATATAGAAATATTCCTGAGGTTTATGTTAAAGAAAGAAAAGGAATATTTTGCATGAATGTTATTCTGTTATAATACACTTATGTAGCATTAGAATTGTCACAATTAAAGGAAGCAAATTATTGTCTGATTAAGACATTGAATTTTTGAATTCAAATGTTTTATAAACTTGCGATTACAGACATGCATCTTGTATTCCTTCATACATACCTTTGTTTACTTGTGCTTTTAAATAAAGGAATCTGAAAATTGAATGCATGATCTTGTATTTTGACAAGAAGGATCTGTTTAAATCTTCCTCAAAGTTGCATTGCATAAAATTTAAACCAAAAACAAAAGAAAAAAGACACATTAACTTGGTTTTTTAAAAGGCAATGTTCTTGTTTTATCTTTCAGCCCAAGAACTTGCCAGTCAAGATGAAAAACTTCTTCTAATGGAATCCAGCTTGAAAGCTACTCAAGAGCAGCTAACTGAGCAAATAGCAGAAACAGTTCGCCAAGAACAGAACAGTAGAAAACCCCAGGCAGAGCTGAAGACAGTGACAGAAGGGATTATTGCTTCTGAAGAAGAAAAAAATGATTACAAGTGAGTTGCTTTTTAGTATTTCAGAAAGTTTTACTTTACATACTAAAATCCAGTCAATCCTTTGACTTTCGTTGCTAAATATTTAACTCTCTCTGTCTTGCAAAAGGTTCTGTGTAAATGTGCTAGCTTGTTCAATAAATTGTTGGTTCCAAAAGAGATAAACTTTAAATTTGCATCATTTCTTAACCGAAATGGCACATGCAGAGCATTGTAACTGTCCTATTCCGGTGCTAAATAATGATGTGGTGGTCAACTTTCTTGTTAACTACCAAGAAATGTGCAAGGTAAGATGCAAGAGAAAGAATACACTGTGTTTCTGTAGCACCTATCTGCCAATGGCATTCTCATCTTTCTCCTTTTGGAGTCCAAAGGTTACATATGGCTCTTGTTGCCTTTCTTTTTTGTTAAAGTAGCAGCTCTAAGCAAGACACTATTAAATTGAGAGACATTTAGAGTTAGAATTTTTTGGTCAGACCATTGAGGCATGTAAGGAACTATGAAGAAAACTAACAAAGATCTGTGCTGTTTTGAAACATTCATGAACATTGTTTTAGTGAAACATCTTCCAGTAGTTAATTTCCGCTTTCATCATCTAAATCTTTATGTAATTATTATGGTTAATACTATGTTTTCAAATGTTATCATTCACTTTTCAAATAAACGTTAGTTTCTTTTTTGAGTGTTCTGATAATTAGATTTTCAATCCTCTGTGCCTTTTGCTTGATTTTCTTAGCATTTTTCAAAAATAATTTTTAAAAGTAGCATAGCCCAGATGAAGCCCCCTCTCCCTCTTTTCCTCTCCCCTATCCTCCTCTCTCTCTTTCTCTCTCTCTGTATTTTTCAAAAATTATTCTTTACTTACCGAACACTGGTTAAATTGAGTAATCACAGTTAGATAAAGCACACATAGCTAAACTTTTTTTTTTCTTCTTTTCATGTAACTTATACCTATGAGCACAATCCTGAGGCAAGAGCTAAACAGGCATTTGATATTAACTAAACTTTGTAAGCTAAATTCTAAACTTTCATTATTCATTGCATATCTTGATATATCTATCAATAGGACTTCAAAATATTGCATATGATGAATGTTGAAACATTTTTTTTGATTTATGGTTTATAAAGCTAACCAAAAATGCTAAAATGTAAAAGTAAAATTTTTGAAATTTATTCATGAGGAATTTATTTCTGTGTTTTAGTCCTATGGTTTAATATCAGAAGATACTAAAAATAATTTTACAATCTAGGATGACATTTTACAGGCTTCTAAATAAAATTAAACACTCAGATAAATCCTGTTTGCCATTAATGTAACTTTAGTCAGCTGCCAGAACTCAGACAACAAAAAAGCCACATTTAACAAATATTGAAAGGTAGAAATTGGTACCAAGAATTAAAAGCACATTGGGCAAAGTTTCTTTGGGAATGGCTATAGTAATGTACTATTGTTGTAAATATTATGGTCTTTTAAAAAGCTGAATTGTATTAGGGGAATAATATACTTAAGATATATTTCGATAACAAGAAATATATAAAAATGTTTGTGAACACTAATATAAAGCTAATGATAGTGGTCCATGTGAACTTAATGTTATTAAAATAATGCCAACATCTTTTTCTACAGTTACATGCCAGATAAATGCATATTATTCAGTGCACTCATAGAAAATACCATTTTTGATCAGAAAACTGGCATGCTAAGATCTGCTTCCAATCTTGAATTTTAATAAGTAAATAAACCAAGCAGTGATTCGTCCAGTTAAATAACAATGAGAGACTAAACTTAAGTTCTATATACTTGATGTGTATTTATCTACCTTATTTTCCAATATAGCTTGATCATGAAATTAAGTACACTATTCTCTCTCAATATGGAATTGTTGGTAAGGTGTACAAATATCACCTAAGAGAGTATTTAAGATTGCAGCTACTTTTTTTTTTTTTTTTTGCCTATTTGGAATTTTTTTTGACAAATATCTTAGAAATCCAAAAAAATTATAAATATTATGACATGTTACAAGGACATGTTGAATTTAAAGAGACTGACACGTGATCATAATCAAACCAATGATTATTTCTTAAGAGAAGCAAGTTCACCTTTAAAAAATATATATAGACTCAATATACATAGTCATGGGGTATGCCTACATGCTAGACATGTATCTTGACATGAAAAAATAAAACATGCTACTATTTAAATGTAAAATAAAATCAAAGCCTTTTTGGCCTAGCCAAAATAAAAAACCCCATGTTAGTTTATTTTGGGACTCCACTCAATCGACAGGTGGCATGAATTGGTCAGATTTACCAATTGATTTGGAATTGGGCAGTTCCAGACACCATTGTATTCACCAGCAAGAAGAAAGTAAAGTCACATCAGGTGTCATATGGCATGGGAACATTATAGTGAGTTCTCTTACCTAGTCATTCCTTTATTTGAAAGTCTTTGGATTTTGACTAAGTGATGCAGGGTGAAATGTATAGAAAGTTAAGTTCAAAGACTTGCATAGTTTCTAGAGCTCTCAATTACAGTTGAATTTTGCTATAAAGAACAGAAGATCTCACCAGAGCAAAACATTCTGGGACCCTTTTTTTTCCTCTTCTTCAAATGGGGAAACTTAATTCTGAAATCATGATTTTTTTTAACCTCATAAAAATAGAAAAAAATAAAAACCTGAAACATAATTTTTTTTAATGTGCTAATTTAAGTCATAAAAACTAGAATGTAGGGATGCCTGAGTGGCTCTGCGGTTGAGCGTCTGCCTTTGGCCCAGGGCATGATCCTGGATTCCTCAGTTCGAGTCCCACGTCAGGCTCCTTGCATGGAGCCTGCTTCTCCCTCTGCCTGTGTCTCTGCCTCTCTCTCTGTGTCTCTCATGAATAAATAAATAAAATCTTAAAAAAAAGTAGAATGTACATTTTAAGAAACCTGTTACAATTTGAAATGCATGTCAGGTTTCTACATTCATCCTTCTAATAGTGATAATCTATCCAAGTGCCATTTTGATAAGTAAATATCTCATAATGAATTCCTCTATTCATTTATTTTGGAATAGTCATTCAGGGCTAGCCAGGTTCCAATACCAAGATCTATTACTAAGTTAAGTAATTTCTTAACTAAATGTGAAACAGTAAAAAAAAAAGTAGTAAAACATTTGTTAATCAAAGGGAAGATTGTTTTTAACTTGAAAATATACCTTGTAAGTTATTGGTTCCATAAAGCTTAATGTTTTAATGAACATATATGATTTAGATTTTATTTTTCTCCTCTCTTTTTGAACTAAATGTGAAGAACACACACCATATACTCAGTATAAGCCTGTTACACTTGAAAGATTTGTTCTGAATGTCCAGTGGGAACCTGGAAATCGTAATAATTTGTAGTATCGATTGAGTGAAGCTATGCAGCTGGGGCCTCCGGTGAATAGACAGGAATAGACATTTTATTGATTAACTTTTACAGTCATATTTTCAAGACTCCGCTGCAACATAATTTTCACTTCCCAGCTTTGTGTTGCTGCATCATGAAACTTGGATTCTTCTCTCTTAACATTTACCCACTTGAGGAAAAAAGTATGGACATGCCTTGCCAGGGTTGTGATCTACAGAGATGCAAAACTTTCTGGAAAATGATTTCTCTTAAGTGCTATTCTACCAAAAATGGTAGAAAGGAGCTGGTTATAAGAGTTTTGGGGGAAAATCATTAGAGCAACTACTGGGTAATTAAACTTCTTTCCTCATTCTTTTCATGTTTAGACATCTTACTTTTCCTGCCCTAACATCATGCATATAAGGATTAAAATGGATTATCTTGTGATGATTTTGTTTTTTATTCACTAACACTTTCTATCTTATTTAATGTGAGCAGCAGAAAAAAATTAATGTTCTGATACTCTCTAGTCTGAAATGAAAAGTATTAAATATTAACTCATTTTGGCCAATAATTTCAGAGTATGAAAACGTGTATATATACCTATTGGATATGCATGATTTTCCCTACTCCTGTGAGAGTTTTTAAAAATCATTTAAGCAGAAAAATGTTGTATTTGTACAGGTGAACATACGACAAATACTCTGTATATAATCATATGTTTATTTACCTCAGGTTCTTGACTGCTTGAATTTTTGGTCACTGGAGCAAACTGCAGATTTTATACTTTACTTTACATATGTGGAAAATATTTCGCTGTAATTTTATGTAAGAGCTGGTAACAGAGATAGTTGACATTAGATTTGATTTGAAAAATGGAATTAAAAAAAAGAAGTTTACATCAATTCCTTTTTTAGCTCACATCTGCATTGCTTTTATTTGTTATCTTGAAAAATCATGTTAGAATAAGTTGATCCAAATATAAAATTCAAGAGATTCATGTGACTACATCAGCCCAGAAGATATAAGATGTAATTAAATTAGACCAAAAACTTAGCAAGTGCTAATAGTTGTGTGTAATAAATCATACTCCATGACACCGATGCCTTATACAGTAGTTAATTTTAGGAGTTTATTTTTCACTTAATACTACTGATAATTGCTATGGAATCTTGTATCTAAAGTTCATAGATTTGATTTTAAAAGTATGCAAAGCATTTTAAACTTCCAATTTACTGCTGTTTTAATCCAAAATTAAAAAAATTGTATAAAACTAGTAGTGAGTGTATGAAACTGACAAATTTTTCTTATTACATTGAATATTAAATTTTTAAATTATATTCAACAAGTTTATCGTTTTTTTTTTATTGATTTCCAAAGATGTGATTATTGAGAATTCTGTTTGGTTTTTCTTCTATGATGCTTTAATTTCTTCTGCAACAAGTTTTATAAACACATTGATGTGCAATATATATGTAAAAATAGTGCTTCTTGAAGTCCCATAGTTAATGTGCCACGATTAATGTGGCACATTAATGTGCTTCAAGATCTTTCAATTATTTGCATATAATAATTGTTTTTCTTCTGATGCGATAGGTCTTTATTTATAATGAAAAGGGATTTGAAGTAAATATCTAGGAATTAATTCTTTCCTTTTTCACATAAAAAGAATGAATAAAATAATGTATAAAGGATGCAGGTTATTTTTATCACATGTGGGACTCTTAGAAGACTCTTACTTGCATAATTAGGTATGTGTTTTAAACTTCTTTGCCAAAATAAGGAATGCAATTAAGACAGATCAAGTAATAAACATAAAATACAAAAAGTCTGAATTGAGATTGATTTCAACATAATCCTGTAGAGGAATCCCCACTTATTGATCATTTTAAAGCCCATGCATAGCACTTAGAAAGATAAAGTAAGCAAGGTCAGATAATCAAAGCATTTAAATAGTAAAAACAGCAACTGCCACTGTAGACTGCTAAAATAAATCCATAATACAAATTGCTTTAGCAAAAAGTGGATGAGCAGCTGATCTTCCTATTGAACTCTGATGCCGTTCAGTGACCACACTGGGAAAAGGATTGGGAGAAATGCCTTAAAGATCAATATTGAGTGAGATGTAGCAGGGATTCATTTTGAACATGAAAGCATTACAGGTGTGAGAGTAGAGACATCTTTAGGAGATGTCATCAAGTGGAGATTGTTTAATACAGGTAAAAAATGCCATCTATGCCTGATATGGCCAAACACCAGTCACAGAAATGCTTTCTTAACGGTTTCAAGAAATTCTTTGAATGGGTTTTAAGACAGTTCTCAGATTTGAAAGTATAGAAAGCTGACTCTATGCTAAAATAGCAGTACAACTACTTACCAAAGTAAGTTAGTCTCTCTCTGTAAACATATTCTACGCATATCACGGATGCATATTTGGAATATCAAATAATTATGTGATTGTAGTCTGCAGTTCTTGGTGGAGGTATAAAAATTAATTATAGAACAAGGCTGGAAGGTGTAGTTTTCAAATTCTACGAAAATGGAATGTACTTGTTGTGAGTCTCTTTTGGAAACTTGTTGCAATTTGAGGAGTCCTATTTTTAATGAGTGTTTGAACTCTACTGGCTAATTATATTCTTGGCTCGAGGGAAACTCCAATGGGAGTTTTCAGCATATAGATGTATGACGAGCAGAATTAGGTTTAACATATTTAATTACTTTTCTTATAGAATTTGAGTTTAATTTCTACTTAATGAGACACCTTCATGGCTATAATGAAGTTTTGTGGCAAACTGAATATGATTTAGCATAAGTACATGCAGTTTTATTGTATTTTAGAATAAAGTGGTTCTTCAGTCAAAATGGACAATAATGTGATTTAATTACTTCCACCTTTTCTCAGGTTCCCATAGGTGTCATCTTTATGTCATTATGTTTTCATAGCCTCTCAAGTCATCTTCATGTTCACTGCATGAATATTGTTGCCTTGATAAGTACACCAACAGGGGTTGCTGCACATATTTTTCCAGCAGGTGTTTCTCAGGAAGATAACCATAGTCTCCTAATAATTTGAATGTAGTACTTAGAGCTTCACAGTATTACTGATTGATTCCATTTCATTTACAAAAACATTTCAATTTTGAACTTCTCCATTAAATGGCATAAAACATTGTCTCATTTTAAGCTCTTTTTTTCCCCTAAGATAGAGAAGAAAGAACTAAAACGAAGATTGGTTACATTTAAGACAATTTCCATATCAAAACAAAACATTAAAAAAATGAAGCTCCAGGCTTAAAAGTTGCATAACTCAGGCTCAGTTTTCCCCATTCCCTTCTTTCCATAATGAATAGTTATTTACAACTATTGTTTAGTCTCCATGTTTGCTGTATGAATTGCTGATGGCAGCGATTTCAATGGTGAAATTGTGAAATAATATTCATAGTTGTCAGAAAAAGGTCATTCTATTTGCATTCATTAGGAACCTGGAGGACCGTGCAGTGTGTGTTTCCTTTGGGATGTTGCAGCTATTGATTTATACACAGCTGTAGGAAAAATTAATTAGGATTATATTTCACTTATTACTGCAGGCTGTGTAATAAGAAAGAAAAACATTTTTTGTTAGAAAGTTGAACAGAAAAACCTAAATGGAATCATTGTTTTTTAAATCACAACTACTTTATCATATAATTTTTCTTCTATAATCTGGTTAAAGGCTTAGTGCATTTATGGAAATTTAATTAGCACTTTGAAAAATGAGTGTTTTAGTACATATCCTATATTAATAACGATAATTTAAATTAGGCAAAAAAGACATTTTTCCCTTGCTAATTGAAACTTTCCTTTCTCTAAGCTAGGGCAGTGTGTATTTGTCCACTATGAGTTTGCAGGTATTGGTAAGCTTTTGCCAAAAGAGTTCAATTAAACACTGAACAGGGACCAAAATCAGGTAGATTCTCAAGCTGAAGAAACAGATTACATAAATGAGAATTTTGGTAGTAAAAGGAGAGAGAAAAAAGTTCACTTAGTTTTTATATTTTCTGTCTAAGAAATAATATATAATTAGGTTCTTCTATAAATTTAATACTTCAAATAAACTAGAATGTGACACTGAACATATTCTCACTTTCTGTGATAACATTAGATTTCAAATTGTTTTACAAAATATACTTGGTTTCTTTCTATGAACCCCATGCATATTCTAAGTGAAAAAATATTGAATTCAGTTCTCCACATTGTTTATATGTGACACATGTTTGAGATTAATCAAATTGTAGTCACTTCTAATTAATAGCAGAGAATAATTTCGAAATGGGGCAGAAACAGATGACAAAAGATAGTTTGTGTGTGTTCAAGACATACTTTATGAATGGAAACACATGCCTATTGTGACATTCCTGACTTGAAAATTTTATTAACTTGCCTATTGTCTTTCAGATATGTGACATTTTAAGAGAAACTCACTGCGTGGCCTAGAGTGGACTTTGGTGTTGAATCAGTATTTAGGGAAAAACAAAATCAAAGAGAGATCTTTTGATGCCCTCATAAAATCTAAAACTAAAGCATTAAAATCCAGTTGTAACATTGGAAGTTTTTAGGTCTTATGAAAGGAGTTTGTTTATAGGAGGTCAACAGTGAAACTGAGTACAAATACAGGCTCTTTCTGTACATTTTATCGATTAAACATTATCTAAAAAATAATGATGAGGATTAAAAATGCATTACTTCCCTCTCCAAAACTTTTAAGTACATTAGGTATGGCCATAAGAATCTATTCTTTAGCGTACTGAGTAGAATATAAATTGGGTAAACATTTTGTCCTCTTGCTTATCTGCTTCAAATGCTTGGGGCCCCTTTAAGAGAAAGCAGTTTTATCTTGAGTAATAGGGAACTTTGCCTTTCCAGAGTGATAAGCAATATTTTCCACCTTGGCACATTTTGTATTCTGTTGTAAAAATTATATGAGGTAATTATACTGAGATTCATTGCAAGCTGTTGGCTTTTGTAGTGCATCTAGCTTGTCCAGTTTGTTTTTAGAATAATGTTGTGTTAGGTTAATAATGAGGTAAGTAACTAAGACTTTTATAAAAAATCATGGGGGGCTAGGCTAAAATTTTGAATAACTTTCTTAACTAAAACAAAATGACCGGAACTATATTGCTTAGGAAAACTTATTGATCAAGCTATATGCTGAATTGGTATTGTTATATACCTTGTGCTTCCATGGCACCTAATGCATACTCGATTAGAATGTGCCCCTCTTATGTTATTTTACCTATTGGTATATTAATAAAGGCCCATTTCCTCCACTGGATGTCTTTGTGTTCAATGATCTTCCAGGACCATTGGAGGCACTACCATATTTTACCTAGTTTTGATTAGATTAGGAAGAGATGAAGAGAATGAATTTAACTGTGTGTCTTGTCCAGTATATTATCTCTCACCTTGTGAAACATGCTGAGTTGCCAGGCTGACCCCTACCATCTAGTGAGAATATCGAAGTTGACCTTTATCAAAGTGTAGTACCAAACTTGAACCCTAGCTTATGTCTTATTTTGGACAACCCATTTAAGACTGGAAAAATAGGATGAGAAAATGGAAGCTTTCTTGAAATAGATGAGACAAGGGGTGCTATGTTATAAAAAATTTTAAAAATAATATGTGATTAGTAAGGCAAGAATACTCACAGTTTTACTTTCATCATCTGATGGTGTGGCCTGGATATTTGTATTCCCCTCAAATTCATATGTGGAAATATTAATCCCCAAAATGATGATATTAATAAGTGGGGTCCTTAGATGGTTAGATCATGAGGGTAGAACTCTCAAGAATGGGATTAGTGCCTTTGTACAATGAGCTGAGAAAGCTTCCTTGTTTCTTCCACCATGTGAGGACATGTAGAAGAGCCATCTATATGCCAGGAAGTGGATCTTCACCAGAAATACAATCTGTTTCTTGATCTCTGATTTCCTAGCCTATGGAAACATGGGAAATAAGTTATCATTTATAAACCATCCAGTTTATGGTATTTTGTTAGCACAGCCCAAATGAACTAAGGTGGGTGGGGAAAAGAAAAGGAAATTAAGAATAGTAAATTAAAAGAAGTGAGGAAGGAGTAGGTCCTGATGCCATATAGACTGGGACTGAGGATGCACAGAAGATGAAGAGCTAGTGGACATAGAGGATACAAGAAAAAAGTTGGTCATTGATAGGGCAAGGTATCAGATGACATACAGATGTTTATGACATGTAAATATAGACACTACAGACACTATAGAGTGTGGATGAGTGACAGATAAAGATGTAGGGAAAATCTGAGGGCGTGTTTAAAAAATGAGAACACTTTTGAAATACAATCATCTGATGGAATGAATATGATGGAGGTTTAGAGGACTGGGATCAGGACTATCAAAAACTATCAAAACCATTCAGCATTGTAGAATATAACGAGCATATACTAATGTGTGCTTAAGGAAAATTAAACACACACAATATAGAGATTTTATGGGCCAAGGATTACTAAGTTTAAGTGAATCTGAAATGCCAATTAATTCATTTAACAACTATTTCCTTAGGTCCTACCATGTGCCTAACAATAATCTAAGCCCTAGGTATAAACAGTGAATAAAATAACTAAGTCCCTGTGTTCAGGGAAGTCATACTCTAGTGGGAAGTTAGATAACAAAGAGGTAAAACAAATAATGCATAAGATTATACAATGTAGTTTGTGTCCTTCATGGATTTTATAGTTTTCTTCATCACATTACAGAAGACTTGGATATTAGGGATGTGGTCATACTTGAATGGCACAGCTTCCTCCAGTTCTGGAAATATCCTTTGCCCAGGCATCCATCTCTTTGGGTTTTTTATTTACCTGTTTTCCGAAGACTGGAAAAGGTGATATTTTAATGCTTGCTTATAATAAAAGCCCTGAAAACTTTATAGCAATAACTAAAAATTATTAGAATACATGCCCAAATCACATTTTCACTTGTATTGCAGACATCCTTATTCTTTCTCTTCTTTTAAGTTTGGCACAACTTTAAAATCAGGTCCAGGCTTTTCTTCTTTGGATTTTCTCTTTATCCTTGTTCTCCTGACCTCACTTATTGAGACAGATCCAAAATGTAAGAAGCTGGGGGCTATCTCACATACATGCCAAGTATCCCCCTTTCCTCACACTCTTCCACTCCTGGGAGTTAACCTAATTTTCCCATTAAAATTATTCTATCCTTTACCAATTATTGCCACCAACTCTCTCGACTTTTCTGGGGGCCTGAACCACTTTCTTTATACTCCATTTATAGAGCACTCAACCAGAGGTAGAATCAAACCAGCAGTGACTGCCCTGTATCTAGATTATTCTTGATTTGAATTAAGGCAACAGATAAGCCAAGGTCAGTCTACCAGAGTTAATTAGACATCTCAAAAGAGCTCAGAAGAGTCCATCCAGAAACCAAGTAATTTAAGATTTCAAAATTATTTTCAAAGAATAAAATGACAAATACAAATCTTAGAAAAGTTTTGGACTTACTTATTAACAGTGAATGTTTCCATGGTGTGGGGCCTAACTGACATACCTAATTAGTTGCTAATATATCTATTGTTGGTGGAGAGAAATGTAATATTTTCTTGTTTGTTTTGTGTTTGCTTTATTCCCCTCATGCTAAAGGCTGATATGTCCTTTTTTATGATTTTAGAGACTTTCCCAATTTTATCCAATAAGTCTCTGTAACCATTTGAATCCTTCAACTGGAAGTGAAACTCATACATAACTGAAGACCTTCATCGAGAGCATCATAGATGTCTTGCTTCTTTAAAATAGAGGCTGGGACCCTCAAAAATGAGTGAGCAAAACTGTGTACCATATAAGCTTGAAAATGTGAACATAATGAGAAATTTTGTGGTGCCCAGTAGTGAATCCGATTATGGAAACAAGAAATATACTGACATCTCTTGGATAATCAAATAATCAGTTTCTTTTTAGCTGATGTATCTAATTTAAGCCTGAACTCAGGTAAAATTATTCAAAATTATTTAATGGGAATTCAAAATACCATTATAATTAATGAGAATGCTTGCCAGTTTTTTGAGCACTAAGTATATACTAGAGTCCATACTGATTGTCTTACATGCATTGTTTCATTTGGTCTTCATCTCAGTTGATTAAAATGAATATCATTGCTATTACTTTCAAGGAAGGAAACTTAAGATGAATAGAGATGAACGAATTTGCTGGTATATCTATACCTGAGATTTAACCTTTTTATGTATATTATACATACGTATAATCGTATGTAAGATATATTATACCTTAAGGCTTATATTTCAACCATGAAATAAACTACATCAATTTGAAACTACAAATATACCCGAAGAATATACTGAACATACTGAATATACTGAAGAAGGACTTGGTAGGTGGAGAAGATGTAGAATAATTTTTTTAAATGGTAGCTTCTGGAGTCAGAGAATTTATTTCAACAACTGTGTGTTATTCCAAAAAGCGCATAATATTGCTACAATTATAATTTACAAATATGGAGAAAAACAATGAAAATAATGTAAAAGTAAACTTTAAACACAAATAGAAAATTCCAGCATGTTGGGCAGCCCCCGTGGCTCAGGGGTTTGGCACCGTCTTCAGCTCAGGGCGTGATCCTGGAGACTCCGGATCGAGTCCCACGTCGGGCTCCGTGCACGGAGCCTGCTTCTACCTCTGCCTGTGTCTCTGCCTCTCTCTCTTCTCTGTGTATTCTCGTGAATAAGTAAATAAAATATTAAAAAAAAGAAAATTCCAGCATGTCTATTATAAGATATTCTAGGAAAAAAAAAGCCTTAACAACACATTAACCAATCCTGGCCAATGGACCAGAATATGATTCAATTGAAAATGTTTTAAACCATAATGCTGGAACAGTTCCACTTGCTCAGGATATTTCCAAACAATAACTATTACTACATACGCACATATGTACTACATATAACACAATGTAATTTTAATCAGGGAAGTAATGCAGTCGTAGAAACTGAAGAATATGAATTTCACCTTGACACTGGAAATGGTTTGATATGTATTTACTTGGCTTTTAATAGAACTGAGACTCTATGATACTTTGAGAAAAATTCTGAAGACTTATCTTCTCAAGATTTCTCTAATTTTCTTAAGGCATCCACACATACATTTTCAAAACATAAAATATACATTAATGCATTTGTTTGCTAAATCCAAAATTTAGCAAATTTAGTCTAGCAAAAAGACTTAAAATTACAACATTCTCAAAAGAAATAAATGGCAAAAACCAAAAATATGGCAGAAGTGGGAATGAGTGGTTACAGCACAGATTCTAGCTGTTACAGCCCAGAAATCATTGCATTTGATTACCTGACATCAGCAAATTAACACTTGGGCCCAAATGCAATATGCCTGATGGCTGAATTAAGGACACTAGAATTTTACTGGTAAGAAGGGACCCAAGACAAAGCTGGAATATCAAGATGACAAAGACTGAGAAAGAAGGGAGATTCATCTATTTCACCATGCTGGCAAAAGCTGCCCCTCGTGAAGTTTCCATGGGGGCACACCCTGTTTTGGGAAAGGAACATAACTTCACTGGCACAAAGGGGAACAGGTTGTAAACGATCAGAATAATTGTGCCAAACCATTGACCTTCATTATTTTGAAGAAAACAAGTACGCAAGGCTTTATTTTGTTGGTGCTCCCAAGAGAACTGTGCTACCTTTATGACCTTACAAGGCTGGGTTAGTTTGCCTGTCTAAAAGCATTTTCAGAAAACCTTGCTCTTATTCTCAAGTTATGCACTTGAATAAATATACATTGCTTGGCCCAGGTATATTTTCCTCATAATGAATTAGCCAAGATTTCTGGTCTGATGTCTTACTGTGAATAGCATTTTATTGAGAAACAAAAAGAAATTTGTGAAATCCCTCTGTAGGAATGAATGGTTTAGTTGTTATTCATGACACCTCCACTGCTCTCTGACCTTCTGGATACTTTATGCTGATAGAGAAAAGCATGCAAGCCCTCTGCGGCAAAGACAAGATATTTTGGGAGAACAGTACTTTCTATGGAACAGCTTTTACTTTTTTCCCTGATGGATCTGGAATTATAACTCTACTGTTAAATTCAACTGTATACACGTAGACAAAGAAAAAGGTGCAACCGTGCAATGCCCAGAATTAAAGGGGCACATATTAGCATTTAAGAAACAAATCGGCACAGAAAGAAGACAAGGAAGGAATAAGGCTGAAAAAATGAAATGAATATACCAACTTGCATTTTTTTTTGCATTTTAGTTTCACATATACATTGGAGATTTAATTTTTATTATTCTTATAGAAAATCACTATGCATCAATGATTTAAATCTGCAGGAATTTCCATCCACCTTTTTTCATGAAGTGAAGATTATGAAGAAATCAAAAGAGAAATTCTGTGAACTACCTCATGTTTGGAGACTGGAAACTGATTTTCTGATGAATCTCAATAATTTTCTAATTAGGAGTTTTATTAAATGAAGTCCAAATTTTACAAAAACGCTTTTACCAAAGGATTTTGTATTTCTTTTTTTTTTTTTTTTTTAATTAATTTTTATTGGTGTTCAATTTACCAACATACAGAAAAACACCCAGTGCTCATCCCGTCAAGTGTCCACCTCAGTGCCCGTCACCCATTCCCCTCCAACACCCGCCCTCCTCCCCTGCGCTTGGCTTAATATGCATCTGGGGGTTGAGGTTCAGTAGATAAGCAGCAAGAATATAAAGTGCAAAACAATTCTTACCCTTAGGTGAATATTTCAAATATGTTATTCTTTGCTGGAGGTTAAGCAAAATTTTTGCTCATGCGAGAAATAAATTCTGCTTAGGTAAAATGTAGTGTATTATTTTCCTTCTTATAATTAATAAGTGGCCTTGAGGAATCAAAATCGCTGAGTAGTATGATAAAGCATTTGTTAATGGAGATACATTTATCCAATGAAATATTTGTGTTTTTTTTTTTCAGAAATGAAAATCTCTTCAGCTAAATTGTATCATGTAGTCAGTTCTCTTCTGCTCTCACAAATTTAAATATCAGACCATGCAAATTACACAATAACACTCAAACCTGATCTTGATGGGGCTCAGGAGAAATGTTGGCTTTGCGCAAGAGAAGGTTTAAGATGTCTAGGCTCAAATGTTCTTGGATTTGACTGTAGCAGATAAAGAAACAGAGCATTCAACTGCTCCTATAGGAATAGACAAAAGATGAACAAATGTGTTGTTTTTTTCTTTCTAATAGTAATAAGAACTATTTTTAAAGGATTTTTACTGGATATAATTGTAAACAACATGTATGGTTAACTCCACATAAAGTTCAGTTTGGCTTATAAAAATGATTTAAAGTTAATATGTTGTATGAATTACTTGTTTTTCCTTAAAAACAATGGAAAACTCAAATAATAGAACATCTCATAATGGACTAGAGAGTCAGATACACTTGACTTGGAATCCTTATAAGTATTGCCACTTTGAGCAAATTACTTCTAAGACTCAGTATTTTCATCTCTAATTTGTAGATAATAATATCTTTCTCATAGGGATGTTATGAGAAGGTAGACAATTTTGTAGAGGTCATGCACTGGCCTGACACAGTCGTGGTTTTCAATAATTGGTAGACATTGTTGAATTAGAAATAAGGTTTGTTTCATCAGATAAAAGATGCTACAATTTTTTTAATAACAAAAACTCCACCATTGGGACCTAATGGATAAAAGATTAAGCAGATTAATGTATTTAGAGTGTGTATCATGATAAATGGATATAAAGTCGTCCCTGGCAACCCCCAAATGAAGATTTTTTTTTTTTGATGAGTTTCAACTGCACATGGATTATTGCCTGGCACGAGCCTCAAGAACACAAAGGATTTTCCTCCAAAGCCCAGCAGCATCATATATGAAATATTATTAATCTCTTTAGAGAAAAAGAAAAATCTGGTTCTCTTAGAATTGTATATAAGTATTCCCTTTAAACTTGCAGTCTCTTCAAATTCAGCATTTTGCAAACTATGTTAGATATAGCTTTAACATAACCTTTGTAAGAAGAAGGAGATTGATTAATTTGCTGCTGACAAGAGTTCACATTCTTTTTGTTTTTCTCAGAGGATGCATCTGCTTCCTATTCTGAACATGGTTCTACTTACAATCTAATTGCGCTACCCTACACTGCCCTATTATTTTCTGAGTCTGAGCCTACATTTTAGGCCAATCATCGAAGAGTACAGGAAGAGAAGACTTGGAAATTGAAGGCTACACATATACATACTAGTCTCGTTACATTTATCAGTATAGCTCCTTCAGATTGTGTAAGCATGCAGTTCTATGCTTTAGGCTTGTCCTCACAATTTCCTGAGATAGGTCAGAATTATTGTCTCCATATGAGGTGTGAGATTTGTCATCTAATGATAAATGGTTGAATGATTTAAGCACTTACTTGGGCTTCATACTTATGTTGTTCCTTTCACTGGGTCTTGGGCTGAGTAGTTAGAATATTTTGTCCAGATGTATAAATGGAGACTTTGAAGAAAAAAAAATCATTCAGGTTTTATTAAGCTTAACTCTTAAAATATCACTGTGAGTAGTAATTAAATTAGTATCCATGAAGCACTGTAATAAACAAGGTACAATTTAAAGCAAAGATTGCATATGTAAAAGCTGAATTCAAATTAAGGTCTCCTTCTTTCCGTGTTAACTTAGTGAATTTAAGCTTTGTTGCAGTGCCTCATTCCCTAGAAAGCCATCGGGGGTACTCAACCTAAATTTAATAATATATATATTCCATCATAAACTGGAGTTAGAAGGTTTTGGGAGATTGACCTCTTAGAAACAGCTTTATGTTTGAGCTTGGTACATATGGTTGAAGTCTTGAATTTCTGTTTTTTTTTTTCTGTCTACATATCAAATCTTTAATTAGAAATTAACCCAATCAACTCTGCTTAGCATAAGAAAATCTACTGCAAAGGTTAGTACAAGAGATGAATCCTACCTCACAACAGAATCATCAACCTAAGGATTACAGAGGGTAAAATCGTTCACTTACCCTGTCAAATGGTCTTTTCTGAATACTGATTTAATCCATTACATTTCTAGTAATATACTAGGCATGCAATACTAGATATACTGAATATATTATAAACTAATATATACTAATTATACACTACACTACAATTATATACTAATATATATTAATATACTGAATATACTAAGCATTGGCAATTTGTTATAGTATAATGTTTAGTATATTGACACTGAACATGCAATACTGAACATTTGTTAAAATAGATACCTAACATGTTCTAAAAGAATGCTATTGGAAACTTTTATACATCATATATATAATCCCAAAGCCATCATTTTACAACTGAACCAAAAGGGTCAGAGAGATGATCTAATTTGGTGATGTCACATGGCTAATAAACTCCAGGTTAAAGTTTTAAATCCAGGACTTCTAACTTGAAGGCCAGCATTTATTCAATTATGTTATGCTCAATTCTTTTTTTTTTTTTTTAAGATTTTATTTATTTATTCATGAGAGACACAGAGAGAGAGGCAGAGACACAGACAGAGGGAGAAGCAGGCTCCATGCCGGGAGTCAGAGGTGGAACTCCATCCCGGGTCTCCAGGATCATGCCCTGGGCTGAAGGCGGCGCTAAACCGCTGAGCCACCGGTGGCTGCCCACTCAATTCTTTTAACAGTATTAAGGGTTAATAGAATTTTGAAAAAAATATGTTTTCTCATTACTCTTGATTTTCCTCCACCAGTAGTTAAAACCAATGATCCACTTATTTAATAAGACTTTCATGAACAATGACCATGCCTTTGCCTCTGTATATTCTCAGCATCCAGACCAGTGTTCTGCGTGAGTAGGTGTCCAATCACTGTTGACTCAGATGGGTAGAATTCATCCCCTAAACCAAACATGCCAAACCTTGGATGGCTGTCCCCATCTGGCATATCTAATTTTCTCAGAAATACAAATGTTCTTTCATTCTATTGCAAGAATGTTTCATTTTAATGTATCAGGTTCTTTTTTTTTGCTTTTTAATTATCATATCAGGAAATTCTTTGGCAAAATACATTAGAATCCCTCTAGCCATGGAATTTTTTCCATGGGTTACAATTTCTTATTTTTCCCTTTACATTTGGGGATTTAATTAAGAAAATATTAGTAAAGCTACAGTAAGACATCACAGTACAATAAATAATAAAGAATACTTGTTATTAGCACTGTATTCTATATAGTATAGAGTCCACAAAATGGAAAACTAGAAAATTAAAACTCATATAACTTTTATAGAGAAAATATAAGGGATACAACTGACAAGGTAATCTTTACTTCTACAAAAAATATTCATATAAATTTCCATAGTATTATTTTAGCTTAATGCTAATAAATCACCAAGAAGCTTTTTTTTTTTTTTTTTTTTTTTTTTTTTGTGAGAAGCTTTTAACATAGGTCATTCTAATGTTATCTGAAGACATCGTAGTTCCTGATAATTATAAAAGAAAGAATCCAGTTCATGCATGAACTGTTAAACAGAAATACATTCTACTTTGTTTGAATGTGTGGAGATTGAATTTTTTTCTATAAATCCAGATGAACCACATAGATTCTTGAAAGTAGTTCATTCACAATACTCTCTTCTCATTGATATCTATATGAATACAGTTGTACCTGTTTATTTGTATAAGCACACACACACACACACACACACACATATGCGTATGCTAAGTTGATGAACTCATCAAAGAAACAGTAATCCCCTATTCAAATAAAGAAAATAAATATACCCATTGACCACAATTAGGCTCCCTAGATAGTACCCTCATGGTCCTGTAATGGTCCTTTGCTTATACCCTGTTTCCTTATATGGACTTTGTATTATATTTTTAAGAAACCAGGTGGAGTACTTAACATTGACTTAGAACTCAAATATTTCTGAAACTGTTATTTTTCCCATGTGTCTCTCTTCATTCTTAGTATGACATTGTCCTATAACTTTCAAAAATATATATTCCTATTGTATGATATATCCAAATAAAATGTTTATATAAACAATATTCATTTACTCATTCAATTATTTTATTCACCCAACAAATATTTATTATTATTTACTGTGTATGAGGTATGTTTTAATAACAGAAGGATATAGCAGAAAAACAGACAAAAAATATTTTTCCTAATGGAGCTACATCAAACTGAAGAGACAGATACAAAATAAAACTATTTTTACTTGTGATGAGTTTTGCAAGGGAAAAACACATTGTGCAATAAGAGTGTATATAAAAATAACTTAAACCCCAACCAAAGTGTCTCCTTTAATTAAAAAAAATTCAATAACGTTTTGGTTTACAAGCCAAGATGTGTCATGTGACTTCAGGTGGTTATTCTGTACACTGCTATGACACACATTTCCTTTTTTATGAGGAAATTTTTGGGAAACTATTGTCTCACATCTGACAAATTTTTGAATTTTGGGATATTTGTTTTAAATAATAAATGTATAAATAATATCACAGCTTATAAATTATAAAAATGATTTTGATTCCTCCCTTTCTTTAATAGAAAATAGAGCCTCAACAAGTTGATTCTGCACAGATTTCCAAGTGTAGGATAGAGAGTATTTCTAAATGTGAAATATCAAGAAAAGCTTATGAATGTTCATTTAGAAGGTTGGTCATATAGGTCAACTCATGTTTGGAACAAATGGAACACATGGAAAAATAAACGAATATATTAGCAATACAAGTCAACAACCGTCTGATAGGAAAGATTATATAGCCTTAACACATAATCATTACACAAAAGAAACAGTACGAAAATTTGCAATGTGATAAATATGTAGGAAAACATATTATTTATTTTTCTTTTTTAAATGACACAAGTGCAATGTGTTTGCCACCAATTTAAGTCAATTACTCATAATTATATCTTTACAGAAACAGCTGTCTTAAATTGAATTCCCTGAAAAACAGATTCTGAGGGGAGAGTTCTGGGTAGAAGGTCTAAAGAGGATCCTCTTGGAAGATACAGGAAAGCAGGAAAGGGAAGGGATGGGTTCGATGTTCTTTGTGTTTATCTTGCTTACCTCTGGGTGTATAATCCACTAGTTTGGGTCAATTTTTCAAATATTGATTCTGACTCATTCTCTCTCTTCTCTTTCTGGACATCATCTACATGCATGTTAGACTAATTGCCTCGGTCATTTATAGGTCTTATACTCTCTTCTATACCTTTCTTTTTTCCCCCCTGTTTTCAGTTTACATATTTTTTTAAATTTTTTGTTGATTCAACCAAAAAACCCTATCCTCTATTTTTCTCTTGTTATTAAGCCCATAATCGAGGTCTCAATTTCATTTATTTGAGTTTTAGTTCTAGAATCCCTTTTGATGATTTTTATAGATTCTAGTTTTTTGATGAAATTCTCCATCTTCTAATTTTTTCGGTCCTGTTCCTCTATTTTTCAAATATATGAATTGTTATTTTAAAATCCTTGTCAATAAGCCAATATCTTAATCTCTTCTTATTTATTTTGGTCTTTGGCTATTTGGTTTCATTTCTTGTCATTCCTGTTGAATGATTAGACTGGCAAATGACTTGTAAGGACATCAAATGACATACATTTTGTTTAAAAAATGGATAGGCTCCAAATAGTCTTACCTTCCTCTAGGTAGCCAGATGTGGTAGCTATTAACTTAATCAAATCAGAACTTCTGCTGATTCAAATCCAGCCTGCAGGTTTGGTATGGCTCTCTGTCTACCTTAGGTTTGTCCCATTCTTCAAGCTTAGCTCTCCAGAGTTCAGATGAGAACCTGATTATTTTCACCATGGTCCTTCTGACAGCATGACTTGAACTTTAATGTTTATTTCTAAACACTGAGAATGCTCTCTCTTTGCTCTTCAGACATTTTGACTCAGATTTTTAATCTTCCATCCCATACAACTTCAGAATTTGGGCAATTCTTTTGATAGGGAATCAAGCTATCAGCTTGAAACCCCTCAAGACTGGAATTTTGTGTTATTGTTTTTTTCTTTTTCCATTGTGAAACTGCCCAAAACTTGGTTATTTTTCTCTGTCTCCACCAGCAGAAGTCTTCAACTTAGATTCCTGTTTTCTTGCTTACAGGAAAAACTATTGTAGTTTCGACCCATAAGCAACTAACTTTCCCACAATTCAATCCAAAAAGGAAGGGTAAAAATGATTTAATTTGGGGAGTTTATTATTTGATTACCATGACTAGGGAATTTCAAAATTTTGAATAGTAAAGATGAACATGTTTAATCATTTCAAGGATAATAGAGCCCAAGAAATAACTTTAATTAATAGAGTGTCTGATATTTATACATCGAAATTATACTACTTAAAAATAGCTATATATTTCCAAACATATTTCATCATTTATTAATAAATAGTTTGGAGGAGACACTTATATTTTGGGAAAAATTATGTCACCTTTGTTAGTGCATCATTTTTACTGTATTAGAGGAAAAAAAATAATATTTATTACCAACAACCACATACTAACTAGTTCAGCAAATTCCTTTTCCAGAACAAAACTATCATCACTTTTTTTTTTTTTTTGATATCAGCATGGAGTTCTGCTTAAATGTATCACACAGTGACCCAGGCTTAAAGAGCAACCACTATCCATATTATTTCTCAACAAGTTACATATTTCTGTAAACCTTATGCCTTATTTATGGAATAAAAAGATACCACTAGATAATTTCTGAACATTTTATCCCTGATACAGTATTTGGCTCTATGTCCATTCAGGAAATGTTTTTCCTGTGTTAACTGCATACATTCACACTCTCTTGTTATTGTTTATCCACAAGATAATTTGATTCAATGTCATTCAATTCAAACCCTAAATTTCATTTGGAAACAATGACCCCTGTGTGTGTGTGTGTGTGTGTGTGTGTGTGTATGAGTCAAAACACAAAACCATGTCAATGTCCATCCTTGAAAGGTTAAGTGAGTTAGAGAAATATTGCACCTATTGCAAACTTCCAGTACAGTATCCATTCCCTCATTCTTCCACTTTTACTTTGAACAGCAATATCTGAATGATGAATAGACCCAATTTATTAATTATTGCTCATATCACAAACTTCTTCCAAATACCTTTTCTCTTTCTCATAATGCTTCCTAAAACCTACTATTAGTCTTTAACAATACCTATGAAAGAGCCAACAGGTTTTTTTTTTTTTAGATTTTATTTATGCATGAGAGACACAGATAGAGAGGCAGAGACATAGGCAGAGGGAGAAGCAGACTCCATGCAGGAAGCCCGATGTGGGACTCAATCCCAGGACTCCAGGATCACACCCTGAGCTGAAGGCAGACACTTAACTGCTGAGCTACCCAAGCATCCCGAGCCAACAGTTTCCAAAGTGATTTTTCCCTTGACTCTCCATTTGATGTGCCCCAGCAATGAAATTGGGCAACTATTTTACCCCAAACATCGACATCCATTTTATATTCCCCATAACAATAATTTACACATACTCATTTAATTTCTACTTTGAACTTACCTTGAAAAAGCAGAGCATTCCAATGTGATATGAAATGGTTTTAGTCAAGAACATCCTGCTCACATTTGGTGACTATGATATGAATTGTTGCTTACCTGAATCTAGTGTGATATTTCTAGTTTGTCCACTCATACAATGATGGAGTTATATTAAAGAAAAATATGATTATATATTTACCAAGATACCCCAGAATACCTACTATTCATCTATTTACTCCTCCTTTCATATATATACCAAAAAAAGTAACATAAGCCTTTACTATGGTCTAGAAGACTGGCCCTCGAGTTTATATTTCAGTTGAAATTGGGTCGAGTTTATATTTCAATTGAAATTGGACAAGGAGAACACTCTTTCAAGGCCAACAGACTAGTCTTTCTCCTAAACTAAACCTGAATCCATAATTAATTGACCACTCCAAAGAGAAAATAAATTAAATACATAGAATAAATAACTGCCAGCATCACAGATAAAGGATGAGCAAGAGAACAAAAATAGGATTTGTGTTAGGTCTTGTGCTGATCAGATCTCAGATGTCCACCACAAGAATTTTCAGGCTAGGACTGCCTCTGCATTTCACTGTTGTGTTGAAGGAAGAAGTTCCAAGAAGACAAAGCTCCATGCTTGGTAAATAAAAACAGGGAGTCTTCTCTCCATTCTGACTGGACAGGTGGAAAAGATGATTTACCCTTTTTGCATTGAGTTTTCACTTTGAAAACCCATCTCCTTCAAAATATAATCTGTCCATTCCCACCAACCTCAGTAATGCCTTTGAAGGTGGTATTTCTCCCACTTGATTCTGATCAATTCCTGGACTTCCGTGTGGGGAGGTTGTCAGGCAGAAAGTAAAGAAGTGAAGATGAGAAATCTTTCACTTACCTTGGTGGTGAAAAATATTGATTTATAACTTTAAAGCTAAAATGTCGCAGTAGTTTTTATTTCCTTTATTAAATGGCAGGTGATATATGTATGTAATATTGTATTTCTTGACTTAAAAGACTGAGGTGCTGAATGGGATTTGCATCAGCTACCTTTAAATAGCAATTTACCTACTACATTAGAAATACAATGCCATCCATAAACATAATAAAAATCATAATATGTTTATTAGTAAATTGAGACATACCTGTACATTTGGAGATATTTATATTATTTAGATATTAAAATGGTAAAGGCCATGTAATTAACTTTGAAACTTGTTTCTAAAATGTTAAGAATAATTTAGGATTCGACTGAAAGGCTTGGCTGTTTTTGTCTTTGTAAATGTGAATGAATATTGATTTGCTTTAGAAACAAGTAGAAGAGGATTTATTTTTGAGATGAAAAAGATGGATTTTTTAAAAAATTATGGTAAAAATCACATAACATGGAATCTACCCTCTTAAATGTGAACTTTGTTAACTGTATGCACATTGTTGTACAGCAAGAGCTCTAGAACTTTTCATCTTACATTACTGTAATTCTGTATCTGTTGAATAGGAACTCCTTATTTTCCCTCTCCCCCATTCTCTGACAGCACTCTCCTACTTTCTGTTTCTATAAGTTTGACTGCGTGAGATATCTCACATACCGGAAATCATGATGTATTCATCCTTGTGTGAGTGGCTTATTTCATTTAGTATAATGTCATCAAGTTGCAACCATGTAGTACCTTATGGCAGGATTTTTTTCCTTTTTGAAGCCTGAATAATATTCCATTTTATATATTCTACATTTTCTTTCTGTATATATCCATCAATGAACATTTAGGGATTTTCCATCTCTTAGCTATTGTGAATGAATGAAAACAATGAAAACAGAAGTACAAAGATGCTCAATATCATTAATCTTCAGGAAAATGCAAATCAAAGTCACAGTGAGATGGTTAGGATGACCGTTAACAAAAAAGTCTAGAAAATAATGGTTGGTGAGGATATGGAGAAATTGGAGCCCCTGTGCACTGTTAGCAGGAATGAACACTGGGGCAGCCCCTATGGAAAATAGTAAGAGAGTTTCTCAAAAATCGAAAAAAAAAAAAAAAAAAAAAAGAAAGAACTGACACATAATCCAGCAATTTTATTTCTGGGTATTTATTCAAAATAATTGAAAAACAGATCTTGAAGAGATATTTGCATTCTCATGTTCAATGTGGTGAATTTGATTTTACATTCAAAAATATTAAATGAGGGGCACCTGGGTGGCTCAGTGGTTGAGCACCTGCCTTTGACTCAGGTCATGATCTCGGGGTCCTTGGATCGAGTCCCGCATTAGGCTCCCAACGGGAAGCCTACTTCTTCCTCTGCCTATTTCTCTGCCTCTCTCTGTGTGTCGTTTATGGATTAATAAATAAAATCTTAAAAAAAAATAGAGACTGGGAAAGACAGTGTCTAAAATATGATGAGAGGTTCCTTTTTCCTATGAGTCTATAAGAAAAAGGTATCACCCCAAATATAAAAATGACTGAGGAGTCCATAGAAAGTGGTTTGTAGACAACTCCCAGTATCTGAGAAGCTCACAAAGAGATGCAAAAATCATTAGTAATCAGAAAAATGCAAATAAAACAACAAGTAGTCGTGTTATGTATGTTAGAACAGAAAAAAATGACCTTGGCATAAGGCTTTGTGTATCAATGAATGGTTTCTGGGTGTGCATGTCCTTATTTCACTCCAAAATGTCACTCTGTCCTCCAGGATGGCTCCAACCTCCATGCTCACCAGCAGTGCACAAGGATTTCTCCAGCTCCACATCCCACCTGGCAGCAACCTGTTACCCATGTTTCCAGTCTAAGAGCTTCCATCAAAAATAATTTTGTTTCAATGACACAGATTAATGTCTAAATATTAAGTAAAATGGTACAGTGTTGCAATAAATAAATAAATAAAATGGTTCAGAAGATAGATGGATAAGAGATGCCATGATGAAAATATAAATTTCAATATTAGTTCTAATTTAAGAACTCAATATATGTGCAAAAACATGAAATAAAAAGTGTTATTTTGAGTAAGCCAGTTCATACAGGGGGGCCATGTAATAAAAAGCCATTTCTCACACTATCTTAGATCTAGTACATGGTTTTTTTGAGCATGAAATGTATAGAATAGTAAAGACTTATATGGCTAAAAATAAGTATATTTATTTTTAAAACATTAATATGTAACAGACCCGGGGCTTTAAAATCTGAAAAAGAAGTCAAGATTTTAGACATTCTGATACTGTTGTATTTGGAGTCTATAGAGGAAGAATTATGCTTTATTGCTTTTTATGCTTCTTTGCAAGGGAGAAAAGAAACAAAAAAATACATTTGCTGGGAAAAAAAAAGTTGAAATAGTATAATAAAAAAAGCCACCCAAATATCTGTCTCTTTTTTTCTATTTAAAAAAAGTATTATTTTGTCTGAACCTGGGTGATATTAACACAACCAAGGTCAAAACTAATGACAATTTTTCTTTGGCCAAATGAATATTATTCCATGCAAACTGTGCCCTTTCTCATTCATTTTACTTCTTGAGGTGTTTGGGAAATGCAGGATTTCTTCATTATCTGTTGTACCTCAAGACAACGACAACAAGGATAGAATTCAGTCTATACCCATAAGAACTCATTTATTCCTTCATTAAAATAACACTTATTGCTGGGCACTGTGAGAATAATCGAGATCCTAATCATACTGCTGGAGGGAACTGAGTGCCATTGAAGCAACCAGAAGGTGTGTGGATGTAACTTCAGGGGAAAATAGGGAAGATTTCTTAACAAAGGTCATATAATGGATAGACAGTTGTTAAAATTCCTATGAGGAGACTTGTGAAAATAACATTTTTTTAAATTTTTTTTTAATTTTATTTATTTATGATAGGCACACAGTGAGAGAGAGAGAAGCAGAGACATAGGCAGAGGGAGAAGCAGGCTCCATGCACCGGGAGCCCGACGTGGGATTCGATCCCGGGTCTCCAGGATCGCGCCCCGGGCCAAAGGCAGGCGTCAAACCGCTGCGCCACCCAGGGATCCCGAAAATAACATTTTTAAAAAGTAAAACCTTCTTCTCCAAGTTCTCATATTTTCGTCTCTCATTTTCCTCCTTTCACATAGGGAAATGAGTCTATTCTCTCATAAACCCATCTGTCCCATTATAGCTTTTACTCCTCCAAAACCTGTACCATTAGTTATCCCTTCTTTTTAAAAAATTTTTATTTATTTATGATAGTCACACAGAGAGAGAGAGAGAGGCAGAGACACAGGCAGAGGGAGAAGCAGGCTCCATGCACCGGGAGCCCGACGTGGGATTCGATTCCGGGTCTCCAGGATCGTGCCCTGGGCCAAAGGCAGGCGCTAAACCGCTGCGCCACCCAGGGATCCCTAGTTATCCCTTCTTGAACAATTTTCTTATTGCCACTGACGTTTTATCTTCTCAATTACAACTATTTTCAATAATTTCCATGCATTAAAAAAAAAGCCTGTCTTCCAACCTCTTATTCACTTTAGCTACTATGTCTTGTTATTCATGGGCAAACTTCTTTTTAAAATAAATATTTTTTTTAAATTCAATTTGCCAACAACATAACATCCAGTGCTCATCCTATCAAGCGCATGGGCAAACTTCTTAAAGATGGAAACTCCTCCCACTGGCTTGCTCAGGACTATACCGAAAGACCCTTCCTAAGGTGGACAGATGTCTCTTCCTTGCTCCTTCTCTCTTCAGAACCTACTTGGATACTTATTATCTTTGAGGACTGCCCCTCAATGAAAAAGAACTTTTTCTTTAGTTTCATCTGTAATATTGTCTTTGAGTTATTCACTTAAATTTATCAGAGAGCCTCTTCTATATTCATTTTTGAAAATATGTGTGACCTTACATTTCTTTCGCATTTCTTCACATTTCTTCATCGTACTCACCACCTTAAAGTGGTTAAGTTGTAGTACTAGACACTTTGTGCTTGAATTCTGAGGCCATTTCCTGCTGTGTAGCTTTGAGCAAACTGTTTTTTGAGTCTTTAAGACTTAAATGTTAGATAAATATAATTGTGTTATTTTGTAGTGTTTTAATGAGGGTAAAATAAGATAATGTATGCAAAGTTATTGACATAGTGCCAAAAACTTTAATCCATAAATAAAACATATTATTATAATTACTTTTGTTCATAATTATATATACTAGCTTAACACACTGGCGACTGTGGAATCCAAGTTCTAGACCAGCACTATCCAGTATACTTTTCCAATATGGCAGCCATTATCCACATGTGACTTTTGAAGTATTTGACCTGTGGCCACTGCGAAGAGGAAGCTGAATTTCAAATTCTACTGCATACTAACTGATATAAATTGAAATAACTATGCATGACCAGGGACTACTATATTGGATAGCACCACTCTAGAACTTTATTTTTAACTTCTTTCAAGACGTTAAGTTTGCAAAGTTAAAAGATATCTAACCATCCACTTCCTCTCCTAGAATCTTGGAACATGCTACTTTTCTGAATTTCCTATTTCAGTTAATGGCATCACCATTCACCAAAGCAACAGTGTTCAAATGCTATGTGATGTATTAGGATTCATTCTGAAATGAAAAGAGCATGACCTTTGAATCAAACACACCTGGCTTCGAATAGGGCATCTCCATTTCCTTGCCATTTGACCTTGGGCAAATTAAATAACCTGCAAGAGTCTCATTTTTTTTTCATTTGTAAAATAGAAATAAATATGTGTATCACACAAGGCTATTATCAGGATTAAATGGCATAGCATATGTAAAACACCTGGCATAGTGTCTGGGCATATAAAGCGTATATATTTCATAAATATACATTACCTCTTTTCTTGCCTCCCATTTCAAATGGATTAACGGGTCCTATTGATCTCCTGCTGAAATATTTTATGAGTCTTTCCTCTTTTTTCCATTCCCATTGAATATGTTCTTATTAATCTCCTTCTCATCAAATTTTTCTAGTAGAATAGCTGCTTAATCAATACCTCTTCCCAATTCTCTTTTACTAATCTTTCTCATCCAATCCATCCGCCGAATTTCTACAAAATAGTTTTCCAAAACATAGATCTGATCCTTTCACTATTTATTGCTTTATATAGTTTTACTAAACAAGTATGAGTTCATATTGGTTATAACTTTTAGAAAGTAAATGATATCACAAGTGTGTGATACATGTATTCTTCCGCTTTCAAACTTTCGTTTTGGGGTCTACAAATTTTTTTTAAGATTTTATTCATTCATTCATTCATTCATTCATCCATTCATTTATTCGACAGAGAGAGTACACAAGCAGGGGGAGTGGCAGGCAGAGGGAGAGAGAGAAGCAGACTCCTCACTGAGCAAGGAGCTCCACACAGGGCTTGATCCCAGGACTCTGGGACCATGACTTGAGCCCAAGGCAGAAGCTTAACCTACTGAGCCACCCAGGCAACCCCACCATTATGTTTTTAAGTATGCATAACTCTCATTCATGTACTTTTATATTTGTAGCCCATTAAAAAATAAGCAACAATTTACTTTTTTCTGTTGATAAACATTTAAGGTTGCTTTGAACATTCTAGTATACCTTTTCTTACAAATATGTGCAAAAATGTTTCTAGGGTACATATCTGTTACATGAAGTAAGGTGATTGAATACTAAGAGTGCAACTCATTGAATTTTACATATGTATACACTTTTGTAATCACCACCCAAATCAAGGAATAGAATAGTTCCAAAATCCCAGAAGTCCACCATTACCCAGACACAATTCTGATTTCTATTACTCTATCTTCACCTTCTGGATCTTCACATGTATCAATGAACTCTTTCATGTCTCACTTCTTTTTCTATTATGTCTATAAGATTCATCAATTTTTTACATTGCAGCTGTAGATACCACCCCCATGATGCCACTGTTCTTGAATATTCATTAATGAATATACTATAATTTATTTAGCCATTGTACATCTGATGAATTATTTGAATTATTTCTAGTTTCTGGCCATTAAGAGTAAAACTTCCATGAAATAGACAAATGCACTCATTTCTGTTCAGGTTATTCCTAAGAATGAAACTGCTAGGTCATGGGGTAAATACATTTTTAACTGTAGTATTATTTTCTATGCCATTTATTTTATTTTTTATTTGAATTCAATTAGCCAACCAACATATCTTGTTTACCAGAAATTTCAGAGTGTTTCAGTTACTCTATAGCATCAATAGTTTCAAGTGTGGTTGCTATTATCCTAGGCTTGCAGTGATAGCTCTTTATGGTTGTGTTTCCATTTCACTGATAAGTAATGTTTTAAAAAAGTCTTTTCATGTGATTATCAGAATTTGGATATGTTCTTTTGGAAAGTGATTTTTCAAGGCATTTACCAGTCATTTTATTATCTTTTGTCTCTTTATTTTTGATTTGTAAGACAGTTTTGGATGGTCTAGAATGCATCATTTGTTGAATATATGTATTTCAAAAATCATTACTAACTCCGTGGTTCCATGTTCCCCTCAATGTATATTTGATGAAAATATATTCTAAATTTTCATAAATTTTAAGAATTATTTATTTCAGTGTTAGTGATGTTGTAATATACTATTTAATACTAATTCTAAGTTCATTAAAATATTCTATGTTTTCTTTAAGTTTTATTGATTTGGACATTATATTAATTTCTATGATGCCTCTGGAATTAATTTTTGTGTATGGTTTGTGTAGGATGAGAGTCTTTTTTTTCCATATGGAGTCAATTGACCCAACAACATTTATTGAAAAGACAATCATTTCTTACACTGAATTGTGAAGGTGGCTTTCTCGTAAGACAGATTTCTACATATGTGTATATATATATTCTTTCCATATATGTATATATTTATATGTTCTACATATTTATGACATACAGACACATTATACATTATATATAAATTATATATATTCTCTATATATATATGTATATATATTCCACCCACTAAAAAAGATATAAAGACAGTAGGCAACTGAGTAGCACTGACCATGCTCACAATACATTTAATGTTATTTTAAAACATAATTCTTAATATATAGCAAAGCACGGTTCTTTGGGGAAATGGCTAATTCTAGGTCCAGCCAAAAAAATGTCAAAATAAGAGTATACTATCTTCTTATACCAAAGAACAAAGAAGAAATTACTACCAGAATCACATATATTTGTATATAAAATTGTATTTAAACGTATGTATGTATGTATATGGGTGAACGTGTGTGTGTGACAGAGAGAGAGAAAGAAAGAAAGAGAGAGAGAGAGAGATCATTAACTCACAGAGATATTTCCAGTTCAGGACTAATTACATAATATCTTCTATATTATATCAGTATTTCTTTCCTTACACGCTGTGTTCTTGGCTTTGCAGGCAAAGAGAATAGAATTAGGATACTCTGTTACTAGTTACTTGTTTTCTACAGCAAAGACAACAATACTGTGCTAATACCAATAAGGTTACTGCATATTTTCATATGCTCTCCAATTCTCCTCCTATTTATTTTTTTATTGCTACACTGTATCTATGTTGTTAGAGAATATAACAGTTATATACCATAGTTTCATCTTTAGGCTTGATTCTTCCTCAATTATAAAAGCCATTATATATTTTCTGTTCACAGCTAGTGTTCATTTTCATGTTTGTTTAGTAATTTTGAATGACGTTTACTCTCTAGTAAGTGAATCATCAGGAAAGCCATATAAGGAGAATATTGCTTACATTCATTTTTATTGATAAGGTTATTCTATTCCTATTCGAGTCTGTTTGACTAGAAATAAAATATTTCACTCACATTTTAATTCTTTATATGTCTTAAATATGTTATTCCATTTTCTTCTGCAAATGATGTTGACAAATGACTGATGTTAATAATCTGTTTGTTTCCTCATAAGACATTTGCTGTTTTTTATTAATGTCAAAGGTATATTTCCTTTTTCTCTAAAGTATAGTAATTTTACTAGATTTTGGCATTGGTCTTTCTGGAACAATTTTTCTTAGTTATATGATATTTCGGTATGTGTTCATTTTTTTATTTTAGAAAACTTTTAACAAAATATAATTGTGTTATTCTGTTCTCTTGCTTTGATATTCCTGTTTAGGTAATTTTGTTATCTGTTATTAGATTTTCTTCATCCATCACCATATTTGCTAATTTTCCCCAAATAGCTCATATTTTTCTTCATTTCTTGTAAATTATTATTTTTTTGAGACAGTGTGATAAGAGTGAGAGGGTCAGAGAGAGAGACAGAGAGAGAGAGAGTGAGAGAGAGAATCCTAAGTGGGCTCCATCTCAACGACAGAGTCTACGAGGGGCTTGAGTTCACCACCCTGAGTCATGACCTGAGCCAAAACAAAGACTCGGATGCTCAATCAACTGAGCCATCCAGGCACCCTTTCATCTCTTATAACTTTCTTCATTTTATTTTAATTTGAGATTAAAGTGTTATCAGCTATGTTCATTTGTTCTTGTTTTTGTCTTTCTTTAATCTTCATTGCTGGTATTTTTTCAATGTATAATTATTTTCTAAATTCTATCATTTAATTTCTCAGTTTCTTTAATTCTGATATATGTTGCTATTTTATTCTTTGGGCAGGGGATGGAGGGAGTGGGAGTGGATGGAGTGGGACAGGCTCCAAGCAGGCTCCATACACAGCACCCAATACGCACCCAATACAGGGCTCACTCTCAATACTGAATCATGACCTGAGCCAAAATCAAGAGTCAGACGCTAAACCCAGGTGCCTGTGTTAATATTTCAGTCTTATAGCTCTCCCTTATGCCAGTTAGCTTTTTTGTAAAACATATTTCTAGTTTTTTAGTCTCTTTTTAAGACATGTCCTTCTTGTGTGCTTTTGTTATCTACAGATGTCATTTTAATCCTTATTCTCTTTTATCTTATAATGACTTGAGTATCTTATAATAACTTGTATGGGATTTGAACTTGATGGATTTATTTGGATCATTTTTATGAAAAATACATTTTCTTAAAATTTAATAAAAATTGACAATGTCCACTATAGTGTTATGAATTTCACATATTCCTCTTACTCTTTGTGTAGTGCTCAAAAATTAAAAACTTCGTCTTTGAAATCTTTACTCTCTGAACTCTTTTTTTTTTTTAAATTTATTTATTTATGATAGTCACACAGAGAGAGAGAGAGAGGCAGAGACATAGGCAGAGGGGGAAGCAGGCTCCATGTACCGGGAGCCCGACGTGGGATTCGATCCCGGGTCTCCAGGATCGCGCCCTGGGCCAAAGGCAGGTGCTATACCGCTGCGCCACCCAGGGATCCCCTGAACTCTTCATACTTAATTTTTCTCTCTCCTTTTTCTCTATTGGCTTACCTTCTTCAAATACTCTTTTTATAAGAAAGAGTTTTATTAAAGTATAAATTACATAGAATAAAGAACATATATTTCAATTGTACAATTTAGGATGTTTAACTTAAAAATAAAACCTGCTAAAATCTTTTACAAAGTGGTAGCACCATTTTCACATTCACATCATCAGTGTATGTGTATTCCATTTTTTTCACATCTGTATAACACTGGCGTAGAAGTTCTTCTTTTTTTAAATTTATTTTTTATTGGTGTTCAATTTGCCAACATATAGAATAACACCCAGTGCTCATCCCATCAAGTGCCCCCCTCAGTGCTCGTCACCCAGTCATCCCCACCCCCCCCACCCCCGCTCCCCTCCCTTTCTACCACCCCTAGTTCGTTTCCCAGAGTTAGGAGTCTCTCATGTTAGAAGTTCTTCTTAATTTACATGTGTAGTGATATATAATCATGCTTTTCATTTGCAATTCCCCATTGACTGATAGTGTTGATAATTTTTGTATGAACTTGCTACTCATCTGTATCTTTCCTATGGCTAAGGGTCTATAATGCCTAATTTTATTGAGTTTGTATATTTATTACTATTAACATATAAGAGTTTATATGTTCTAGATACAAATCCTTTATATAAAATATAATGCATAGATATTTTCTCCTGGTCTGTGCCTTATCTTTTTATTCCCGCAACAGTCTTTTGAAGAGCAGAAATCCAAATTCCGATGAAGTCCAGTGTATTTTTTTATTTTATGCATTATGCTCTTGGTATTTTATCTAAGAAATCTTTGCCAAAACCAAGATCATAAAAATGTTGCACCTATGTTTTTATCTAGAAGTTTTACAGTTTTAGGTTTTACTTTTATATATATTTTACATGTTAATCAATTTTTAGTGTGAAAGTTTGTTTTTGTTTTCTAATTGATGGCCACTTGTTCTAACACGATGTTATGGAAAAGAAGATTCTTTTTTCACTGAATTGCCATTGCAATCCTGTCAGAAAAATCAGTTTTATGTGTATGTGTTTTGTGTTTTGTGTGTGTGTGTGTGTGTGTGTGTATGGGTATGTGTATGTGTGTGTGTTTGCTTCCATTGGTCTACTGGTTTGTCTTTATACCAGTACCACAAAGTCTTGATTACTAAAGTTTTGACATCAGATATAGCTAGGATTCTAACTTCATTCATTTAAAAAAAAAACACAAAAACTGTTTTCGTTATCTTATTTCTTTTTAGTCCTCTACTAATTTTAGAGAAACCTTGTCAATGTCAACCAAAAAGGTTTTCATTAATTTTCATGCTTTTTATTAATCTCTTTCACACTATCTCTAAGTATCTAAGTATTTAATATTTTTATGGCATTGTATATAATATTTTTTAAATGTCATTTTCTATTGTTTGTTACTAATATATAGAAGCATGTTTGAGTGTTCTAGAAGTTATTTGTTTTTTGTAGATTCCATAGTATTCTCTACACAGATGATTGTGTTGTCTTTGAGTAAAGACAATTCTGCTTCTTCCCTTCGAAATGTGAATACATTTTTTTCTCTGCTTACTGTACTCTCAAGGACTTCTAGTGCAATGTTCAATAGAAATGGTGATAATGAAATCCTTGCTTTCTTCTTGATCTTATGGGGAAAACGTTCAGGCTTTTACAATTAAATATGAAGTTAGCTGTGTATTTTTTAGATGACCTTAATCAGTTTGAGGAAGTTTATTTCCATTCTTACTTTGCAACAACTCTAAAAGGAAAGATGTTAGCTTTTGTCAAAAGGCTTTCCTGCACCTACTGCGATGACTGTGAGTTTTTTCCATTTAAACTGATATAATTCAGTGAATCATATCAATTTATTTTTCAAATGTTGAGCTAAACTTGAATTCCTGGAATAAGCCCTACTTGGTATCATAGTAAAATCATTTTACACATTTAATTTGCTAAAGTGTTAAGAATTTTTGCATCGATGTTCTTGGAGGTTAGCTGCTTGTCATTTCTTTACTTGTAATGTATTTGATTTAGGTATCAGGGTAATGCTATTTTTATGAAATGAATTAAGAATTATTTCCTCCTCTTCAATTTTTCTGGAAGAGTTTTTGTAGAAGTGATATTATTTCATTTTTGATTTTTAGGTATATTTCATGAAGGAAATCACCTGGATTATACAGTTATTTTTGTTGGTTTGACAAAAGTGTTAAGAATTAATTTAATTTAATAGGTATAAGGCTATACAGGTTATATATTTCTTCTTGAATGAACTTTGAGAGACTGGGTCTTTCAATGAATTTTTCCTTTCATTTAAGTTTTTAAATTTATCGACATATAAAATTTTTCAAATTTAATTCTTTTCCTTTAATACCTGAAGAATCTATAAATGTTACTTCTGTCATTTATTAAACTTGTAATTTCTATCTTCTCTCTGTTCTTATTGGTCTAGCTAGGGGATTATCAATTTCATTGATTACAAGGTACTATATTTTGGTTCTACTGATTTTTTTTCTTGTTTGGCTTTCTATTGCATTGATATCTTTTCTGATTTTATTATTGCCTCACTTAGCATTACTTAGAGTTACATTTGCTCCTATTTTTCTAATTTCTTAAGGTAGAAGCTGATATAAATATTTTAATACAGGTATTTGATGTATTTGTCTAGAATAGTGATTTAATATAGATATTTAGTGTATTTCTCATCCCAGACATTCCAGTTATCATTTCTGGGGACTTGATTTAATTTTTTAAACTTTTTAATACTGTACTTGTCTCTACTTAACTTTTAATCATATGGGATACAATAATGACTTTTATTGTTCTTGTCTAAAAGGTAATGTGTGTCTGTTTCCATTCCTTATGCTGGCTGAATGTCTGCTTGGTTTGGAGTGTCAACCTCGATCCTTTTTATCTTCTTCTGTGCTGTGCTTCTCCTCTTCACTCCACTTCTCTGCTCTGGCAGCCCCAGCCACACATTTTCATTGGCCACTGCTTACCTTGACCATATACTCCTTTACTGCCCAATATAGTGCATTGCCTGCCATGACTCCTTCAAGAAATTACATTGAGTCCATCCCCAACAGAGCAAATTTAGCCCTAAAATCTGTCACCTCCACTTTTTCCCTGATTTGAAGATAAGGCTGGAATTTTACAGCTCATTCGGTGCAAACTAGAGATTGTAACTCAGAAGAGGCAAGTTACCTATCATGTAAGGTCACTCAGACAGCGGTAGCCAGAACCAAGAATAATAATAAATCATGTAATACGCTGTACACATCAGAAAAGAAGGATAGTCTTATTTATGGATAAGGATAGTCTTACTTATTTATGTAAGCCAACTGCAATATATATAAGGACCTTCTATTTTTTTTTCAAGGCACAAAACAGGCCAATTTTTTATTTTATTGAAATGGTTTAAAATTATGCTTTGTATTTGTTGAAAGCTTTTTTTTAAAAATTTTTATTGGTGTTCAATTTGCCAACATATAGAATAACACCCAGTGCTCATCCCATCAAGTGCCCCCTCAGTGCCTGCCACCCAGTCACCCCCACCCCCCTTCCACCTCCCCTTCCACCACCCCTAGTTCGTTTCCCAGAGTTAGGAGTCTCTCATGTTCTGTCTCCCTTTATGATATTTCCCACTCATTTTTTCTCCTTTCCCCTTTATTCCCTTTCACTATTTTTTATATTCCCCAAAAGAAAGAGACCATACAATGTTTGTCCTTCTCCGATTGACTTATTTCACTCAGCATAATACCTCCAGTTCCATCCACGTCGAAGCAAATGGTGGGTATTTGTCATTTCTAATGGCTGAGTAAGATTTATAAGGACCTTCTAAAAGCAGAGATCCAAGTAAACATATAAAGATATACCATATTTCCACAATTCAAAGATGATCATTTTTTGTGTATTTTTACATTTTTGAAGTTTACTCTTGTAAATACATGTACAATTACAGCACATTTTTTTCATATTTGTTTTCCCTGGAAAAAAGTTTTAATTATCAGTGTGTCTTAGAATCCAAGAAAGTGGCGTTTATTGATTTGTTTCTGGATAGTTCTCTCAGTCTAGATGTCATAGATTTCAGACTCTGTATCCTCATTATGCTCTTAGTATATGATTAAACGATGTCATATTGACAGGCTTTGCTATGGCAAAACACAAATAAATTTTGGAAAATAAAAATCAGTTTTTTTCCTCAGGCTAAATATCTTTGTTTTTGAAATGCCTTATTTACAGTAGCACCACATAATATTAATTCTGTTAATAATTTTTGTATTGTAACTAATTGTAATCATTGAATTTTAAGTAAAAAATAATATACTTCATTGCAGTCATTCAAACAATTTTATATGTATTTTTATTTTGGGGGCAAAGTACTGATGATCTTTTTTACCTCTTTAGACCATTGCAAGAAAGGTAAAACAGGTTTAAAATGGCATAAATTATTCTTAATATTTTAATTCAATTTTCCATTAAAGAAATAAATCAAGGTGTTTTTCTTTAGTTTTTTTTTTAAGATTTTATTTACTTATTTGAGAGAGAGAGGCACAAGAACGGGGAGGGACAGAGGGAGAAGGAGAAGCAGATTCTCTCCTGAGAAGGGAGCCCCATGTGGGGCTCATCCCAGGACCCAGGACCTGAAGGTAGATACTTAACCAGCTGAGTCACCCAGGTACCTTTTTCTTTAGCCTTTAAAACAGAGACTTGAACTCCTATGATCAGTGGATCAGTAACATGTCATGTCATCAGGAATTTTACTTATTTTACCCCAGTCTCTATACAGAGGTCCTTATCTCAGAGCTTTGTCACTTTTACAGAAAGAATTCTTGCACAGACTATGAAAATTATACTTAGGCTTAATTTTGCAACTATATGACCCCATCCTGTAGTGGTAGACACTAAATTATGTGTTCTTAACTTTGGTTTCATATGATTTTGTTTGCTTTGTTTTCAGTATTGGTATGAAATTGGCAATAGAGAATTAGTTATTATACACTTATGGTTTCCCTTCATGGGCTAGTTTTCTGCTGATGTTAAAGAAATTTAGACTGACAAATTGAAAGTAAAACCATATTTGTAGTTAGAGTGTTGAGATTATGACTTATATTTCTTTATAAGTAAAAATAGAAACTTTACATGTTGAAAAATTATGAAACATCAAACATAGCAAATCTGTAGTTTCTACATGAAGACTGTCAGAAATTCAACATACATGAACACTATAGTCTCAAAATCTGTTTCAAAGAGTGAAGAACTATCATCCTGAAAGATATGTTGGTAAATGCACCATGTGTCTTATATAATGTGATTTTTTCTTATATAATGTGATAGGCAGTAATTTGGCATGTTTTAATATTAAAAGTATAATACTTTCTATATCATTTTTCCCTCTAAAAATATATATGTATATCTTTTTATTGGAGTTCACTTTGCCAATATATAGTATAACACCATGTCATTTAATTAAAAAAAAATCCAGTATGCTGAAGCCTTAACACTGTACATGTGAACAGCATTGCTGCATGTGCTGGTATAATGTTACATACTGATATCTTCTGCATAAATTTAACTATTTTGCTAATGACTTTAAGCACTTAATTTAATATTTAAGCAATGATTAGTCTTTTAAATGTCCCCATGTTAGTTTTTTGCTAGATTATGGGGAAAATTTTTGACTTTTCAGGTGACTTTTTAACTAAGAATATTAGGTGCGACACCAACCACAGATGATGAAAAAAACTGTATGTATGCCACTATTCTCATTTTTACATAATACTAGTAATGATGATAACAAAGCATAGTCAAAATGTTCTAGATACTGTTCAGGGCTCTTTAAATACTGAACAATGGGGAAGATTATGCTGTCTTAGTGTTCATAATATATCCAGTGGTTAATAAAGTTCAGCATATTTTAGATGAGCATTGTCAGAACCAATTTGTTTGCCTCGCCCATCAGTATAGATTTTGTGATCATGCCTCCAACATGTTAGGTTATTTGTTTAAAACCTATTGAATACTATTGAGCTATTATATACACTATGAACACATAGAAAAAGAGGAATGGGGAAAGTAAGATAAAACTGAACATCCATAAAGCTAGGTTTCTCTTACTTTGCTTTGTAGACCAATATACTAGATTACTGAAGCCTGCCAGTTCTATCTGCAGAAGTGTTATCCAAACCAACACTTAGTCCATGAAAGACCTAATAAAAAAATACTGTAAATAAGTGCAACTTCCTTTGCTCTTCAAGAGATACTCATTCTAGTCTAGTCAAGTCTACTCTATCCTATTCTTATTTTATTTCTATATTTCTGGACATCTTATGACTGCTCCAATTTTCTTGAGACACACAATTTATGACTTTCATGCAACTAAACAAACTCCTCTAAATATTGGTACCTTTATCACAGAAAAGAAATCCTATACTTAAGTAATTATATAATTTATGTCCAACCCAAGGCGCTAGTCATAATTACTGTGTTCATCACAATAAAACATATATACAAAACTGTCCAAGGAAAATAGCCCTCATTTTTCCCCCAACCAATAATAGTTATTATGAGGTATAAATAGAGTAACCATGTTCCTATTACATCTCACCTGAAGCCATTTTTTTATGTGGAAGTTACTGGTATATAATTGTTTAAAGTTCTTACAAATTAGGCTAGCATTGTATTTTAGCTCTCTCTGTTTTTCAGTAAAAATATTCTGACTTTGGGGGGCACCTGGTGGCTCAGTCAGGTAAGCATCTGACTATTTTGGTTCAGGTTATGGTCTCAGGACTATGAGATAGAGCCCCAAGTCGGGCTCTGCTTAATACAGAGTCTTCTTGAGATTCTCTCTCTCCCTCTCTTTCTGCCCTCCCCCCACTTGCTTTTGCTCTCTCTCTTTCTCTAATAAATAAATAAACTATTTTAAAAAATATTTTTACTTTAGAGCACCTAGATGGTACAGTCAGTTAAGCCTCTGACTCTTGATTTCAGATCAGGTTGTGATTTCAGCCTCTGATCTCAGGGTCAAGAGTTTGAGCCTATGTTGGGCTCAGCACTGAGTGCAGAGTCTAACTGAGTTTCTCTCTCCCTCTCCTTCTGCTCTGTCCCCTTGTACTCTCTATTTCTCTTTCTAAAATAGATGAATAAATCTTTAAGATAGATGATAGATAGACTTTGATATTTTATATTTTCTTCCTTCTGAACTTTTAAAATCTTTCATATAATAAAGATTTTCTGAAAAGAATTGAATAAAATAGGTAGTTGATTTTTTTTTCCGTCTTCTTTTGATGGTGGTAAAACTAAATTGGGACTGGGGAGGAAAGTACCAGAAAAGAAAGTGTGTCTGCAGAGAAGAACTGTGTAACATAAAGGAAAAGAGCACAGCCCCAAAATGTCCTTTGTTGTATACACCACAGTAAAATCGCTATAGGGACCAGTTTAGTGAAGACTTGTATGAGAAATAATTCTCATTTTGAGAAAGTAGAAACATTCTTCTCTATGTCAATTTAATGCCACTGTTTTAGAAAGAAAAGGATTACTTTGCTTTTTCACTTTTATTTATGTTTGAGTTATAACAGCACTACATATAATTTTATTAGGCCAAGCTAATGGTATCTGACACTTTTAGTGCATAATCCTCGTACTCTGTAATGTTAACTGCATAACTGCTTGGAGTGAGAGGTGCATCAGGTCAGAACACAAGGGTTGGCTGGATTGAACTGGCTAAACTGAAATTAATGAGTTTTGATCTATCTGATTTTCAAATATATTTTAATTTAATTAATTTTAGTTTAAATTGAGTTCATTTCTTAGAAAAATTCTTAAGAGCACAGTTAATTAGCTAAGATCCAAATTTGCCAGCTGATTCTAATTTGATAAGGGATTTCTTCTGGGCTCTTAATTGCTATATTTGCCTTTTTTAAATCACAAATTCAAAGTCCAGGAAAAAGTTTCTAGCCAATTACATTAATGCATTACAAAGAAAGCATATATTAAAACAGAAGCATTATTGGAACTGTGTGTATTATTTTGAAAAAATGAAAATTAATATGTGATAGTAGAACTGTAATTATATTTTTCAGATATCCCTGGAAGTTCAGTAGAAAAAAACATTTTCTTATTGAAAAAAACCATGCATTCTACTGAATAAAAATGTTACAAAACAACATAGTGCTCTCTGAGAATGGTAAACTTAAAGAATACTTTTTTATTTCAATACTTTTTACATTTTAAGAAATGTGACTACTATCAGAAATATTTTGCCTATGTAAATGTCCTTTTTGAAAGATAAATGGCAGAAAGTTATTTTGAGCAGTGTATTTTTACCCATAGGGAAGATGGTACTTTTCAAAACAGAGTAGTTCATCAGCTGTTCCAGTGTATTGCCTCAATTATCATTTTAAGGCTAGAAAGTTTCTGTAATTCTTTCCATAGAAAGCAATATGTACTATGCATGTACATTGGATCAGAAATGCTGTTCATATTTCTATGGGATCATTATGGAAAAAGAATAATATCTTTATTTGGATAGAGAAGTTTGAGGTGAACTATGATAAGGCTATGTATTATAAGCAGTATTTCAAGAAAATAAATCATAAAGTTAGATATTTGCTAGTTATATTTGCATAATGATGCTATAGTAATGGAAACTGATGCCTAAAGTACTAAGTTATTAACAATTTGAAAATTTGGAATTATTGTTCAAAGGTATTGAGATTTCATGAATTGTTAGGTTCAGAGTTAAACGATGCTGTGTCTAAATTGTATTATTTTATTTTATTAATAGCATCAAAACCCTTAAAATAAATATAGTGACTATTCCACTTGGTAGTGTTCTGAATGTTTAGTGATTTTTTCACTGATATGTAATGTGTCATAATGATTAAATGATTACTCAAGTGGCCCTCTAGCTACACAAGTTATGATATGAAAGGTTGTATATAATAATAGGTAAGTCTTAAATTTTGGTCAGGCAGTCCTGAGATAAAGCCCCAATTAATTAGTATATGTGTGAGCTAAGACATATAATTTAAACTCTTTAAACTTTGGGTTTTTTTTTTTTTAAGATTTATTTATTTATTTTAGAGAGAGAAAGAGATTCCGGGAGCTGGGCAGAGGGAGAGAGAAAATCTCCAGCAGACTCTTGCTGAGCATGGAGCCCAACTGGGGGGCTTGATCTCATGACCGGAGTCAAAATCAAGAGTCAGGCTTTTAATTGACTGAGCCACCCGGGTGCCCCCTGGACTTTGTTCCTTTATCAGTAAAATGGAGATAATGATAATACTCAGCTCACATGGTTGCTGTGAAAATTTAAAGGAGAATAAGTACAATTCTCAACCTAGTGTCTAATATGAACAATTATTATTATTATTTTTAAGATGCTGAATTCCTAATACTGCAAATAGTGTTCTAAATTAGTTCCTTCCTTTCTTTGTTCGTTTGTTCCTTCCTTCCTTCTTTCCCCCCTCCCATTGTATATTTCTGACAGGATTTCACATTTGCTATAATGCAGTGACCCCATGTGCCTATCTCTAAGCAGGCAGCTATTTTGTGCCTGCTTAAAGTTGTGTTGAAAACAACTGGACTTTTTAGCTCATGTTTTGAGAGACCATGCAGGGACACATTTAGACTTGATGGATGGGGCAACACCTTGCTCAGAGACCTGAGATTTCAATCTGGACAGAATAACTGGACAGAAATTGAGGCTGTCCTACTAAGGGAGGGTCTGATTGTATTCTCTAGGTGGGAGAAAGGAGGAAATGGGTATTTACTTGGTGGTCAAAAGAGAGAAATGTGGCAGAGAGTAGCTAGTTGTTCACTCTATCCACTGTTTCTTCCCAGTAGACTCCTTTGCAGTTAGGAGTGACCCTGGATAGAATTCTGGCCAACTGAATATGGGCAAAAATTATTCAAGTCACGTCCCAGTCTGACCCATAAAAACCTCCCCTTTGCTACTCTACTCTCTCTTTTCCTATACAGTGACTGAAAATAAATGATCTTAAGTCCCCAGGGAGTGCTAGAGGCACAATTTGGTGTGAGTCAGGTTCATGAGTCACCACTAAGAAAAAAGGCCCTCAAAAAGCTGCCTATTTAGGGACATATGCATTGGATTTTTATAAGAGGTAAACAGACTTAACATGTTAAGCACTGAAATTTTGAAGTTGTTGGTTATAGCATTCAGTCTGTTGTGACTCATACATGTTCCAGATAAGGTAACATCTACTCTGTGTCCTAGAGAATGAAGTTAATTATAGAAAAGTCATTAAAAGTCACTTTTATCGTAACAGAATATTTACTTTAAAATAGAAGACATAGTAAGAGAGACAGGGATGGTGAGAGAGAAACACAGAGACAAGAGCCTTTTCCGGTAACTGTAGAGTAGTATCTGTACACCTCAGGTTTACTCTCTGCTTTTTGTTGTTGTTGATCACTGGGCTCCATTAGCCTTATTTCTGTTTCCTAAAGGCACCAATCTCTTTTCTGCTAGAAGCCCTTCATCAGTGCTGTTTCTCTTGCAGGAATACGTCTTCTCTGTGATCTTTCCTTGGTTCACTCCTCTTTACCCTGCTTATCTCAAATTAAATGACTTTTTCAAGAAAGAGCATTTTCTGCAAATCTAGTTTAAATTATTAAATTATTTTTCTTATTCTCTTTCATAGCACATTTTAAAATTTTCCTTTAAAACAGTTCTCATGGAATCCCAGGGTGGTTCAGTGGTTAAGTGTCTGCCTTTGGCTCAGGGAGTGATCGAGGGGTCCTGGCATTGAGTCCTGCATCGGGCTCCCTGCAGGGAGCCTGCTTCTCCCTCTATATCTCTGCCTCTCTCTCTGTATGTCTAATGAATAAATAAATAAAATCTTTTAAAAGAACAGTTATCATAATATATAATCATGTGACAGTTTGGATACTAAATTTTAAAATATATCTTCCCATGTAGTAAATGGAACAAAAGCTATTTATCACTGAAAAGTACTTGGAACACAATAAGTACATGATTTTTAGCAAATTGAGAGGCTTATATGAGATGAAAATGAAAATTAAGGAAGAATCTTTCTAAGTTATGTGCTTGTACTTTATCTTAGTGACAATTAAGAGCCGCTCAGGGATTTAAGCCATTGATTTATCTAATCAGGTTTGCTTAGTTTGGAAAATGAATGGAAAATGAGATACGGTGAGATGGTGTTAGATAGACCTAGAGGAAGATGATTCTATAATCTATGAGACAGCTGAAGATAGTATTAATTAAAGAAGTATGAATGAGGATCCAAAGAAAGGCATAGAACTGAAAGATGCTTTGAACATAAACTGAATGGAGAAAACAGTATAAGACAGTATAGTGGAAAAACGCCCACGCATACTTTTTTTTTCATCTTTTTTTTTTTACAAATTTATTTTTTATTGGTGTTCAATTTGCCAACATATAGAATAACACCCAGTGCTCATCCCATCAAGTGCCCCCCTCAGTGCCAGCCACCCAGTCACCCCCACCCCCCACCCACCTCCCTTTCTACCACCCCTAGTTTGTTTCCCAGACTTAGGATTCTCTCATGTTCTGTCTCCCTTTCTGATATTTCCCACTCATTTTCTTCTCCTTTCCCCTTTATTCCCTTTCACTATTTTTTTTATATTCCCCAACCACATTTACTCGTGGCCACTTAGAAGCTGTGTGACTTTGGTCAAATGACTTAACTTTTCTTAAGCCTCAGTTTTTTCAGCCAAATGAATATGTGTTTCCATTTGTCGTTTTCAAACTTTAATACCAGCAATGAATGAATACATGAATGAGATGTTCTGCAATGTAGGAGCTTCTTTGAATAAAAATCCAAAGAACTTTGTTCCAGAGCTCCAAAGACCCAAACTCCAAAATCCTTCCATGTTGCCTTTCTGATGCTTCACACTGATCCCTGAGATCAGGGATCACTCTTAGGACCCAAGGAGCCAACCTAAAAAACAACTGGTCTCCTGGAACTCTACATTTTGATATTATAGATATATCCCAAATTGAACTCATAATCTATTCACAATCTTTTTCACACCTATTTCTCTAAATAACATGATGACTCTTCTTTCTTCAGACTGTGTGCTCTTTGAGTTACCCTTTCCATTCTTTCTTTCTTTCTTTCTTTCTTTCTTTCTTTCTTTCTTTCTTTCTTTCATTCATTAATTTATTTTTTTTTTGAGAGACAGAGAGAGCACATGTGAATTAGGGGTCCAGAGAGAGAGAGGGAGAGAGAGAAACTTAAGCAGGCTCCACACTCAAAACAGAGCCCAAAGTGGGGCTTGATTTCACAACCCTGAGATCATGACCTGAGCCAAAAATGAGTTAGAGGCTTAGTAGACTGAGCCACCCAGGCACCCTCTATTTTCTCCATTCTTCATGCTTTTTTCCTTTACCAACTATTTACTAATTACTCTCAAATCTGTCTGTCCTCAGATATTTCCTATGAGGTTCAGTAATCAACATTAAGATGACCTAGTAGCCCATCACACCTAGCACTTAGTAAATTAAACAAATATATAATCCCAATCTGCACATGTACTTCTCATTTTGTATTCTCTCATTAGAATGCATTCCATTAACTTTTATTCTGCTGCTCCTGTAAAAACATAGGGAAGTGTTGGAATCCTTACTCTTTTCTGAGTCTCTCTCCTATTTGTAATGTGAATGGTTAAGACCTCAACTTCAGTCCCAGGAGAAACATCTAAATAGGAGGTATAGTTATTCAGCTCATCAATTAAATAATTATTGAAGCCATGAGAAGTGATTAAATCAACCAAGCAATGGTTGTATGATAAGATAATGGCCAGAGAATGTCTCTTGTAAAGTTCATTTTAAAGACTGTAAAAGCAAAATCTGGATGGCTCAGATGGCTAAGTGTCTGCCTTTGGCTCAGGTCATGATCCCAGGGTCCTGGGTTCAAGCCCCATGTGGGGATCCCTGCTCAGTTGGGAGCCTGCTTCTCTGCATCTGTCCCTCTCACCACTCATTCTCTTTCTCTATTTCTCAAATAAATAAAACCTTAAAAAAGACTGAAAAAGAACAACAAGAAAAATAAATGAATTAAACATACACACATACAAATAAATAAATGTGGGAGAATGGAACTAGAGGTAAGAGGAAACCCTAGAGAGGGTTAAACTACAAAGACCTGGAGAAGTGAGAGTGGTCAACATTGTGAAATACTACAGACAATAAGACATATTAGAACTGAGAGGTGGACACTGATTTAATGACCAGGAAAGGGTGTGCGTTCCTAATAGAGAAGCTGACAGCATTCTGGGCACAGCATCCATGTCTTATGGTGTCAAAGGTTGAACAGGAGGTGAGGCAGGATAGGTACACACACCTCACTATTGAGGAGAGGATAGCAAGTCACAGCCCCTCTGACCTTCACTTTCCTCATCTGTTCAATTCTTGTGTGTTAAAAAATGATTAAAGAAGACAATTACGTTATATAAACAAACTTAATTAATACTTTATAAAGTAGACAATCTTTCAGAGCCATGAAAAATGTGACAGTAGGCAGGAAGTTTTATAGGATATAAAAACAAGGAAAAGGAAAATAGAAAATATCTGATTGGCTAGGTCCACATACTCAGTCTTGTTTGGGATCAGAAGACCCAGAGTTGATTTGATGTTTGGGGATTGGCTGACTGGATATGCTGTGTTTTTGGTCAACTGGAGAATTAACAGAGACACAAAAGTTATCTAAGTTTTTGTTTGCTTATGTGGCACCCAGGCAAGACAGACTCCCATTTTAGGTGTAGGATATTATTTCCACATGGAACATATACTTTGTCTTCTTTATAGATATTATGGGTAAGGATGGAGTTGTGCATGGCTCTAGAAACTGTTCAAATCTTTCCAAAATCCCTGAAAAAAGTATCTCTTCTAGGTGCAGTAGCAAGCACCTCGTGATGGTCGGCACATGATACAAAAATTATCTACTTTTAGAGACTGTGATCTCCTTAGAGATGGGCTACATCTTCTTCTTTGTTGTATCTTCAGTCTCTAACATGGTCCCTATCACATGGAGTACAATACCTGGTGGCTTGGGTTCCTCAAATTAAAGTTGGTATCCAGTTTTAATGCTATGAAACTAAGTGTTGAGGTTTTCTTTCCCAACCAAGATACAGGAGAAACAGATAATACTAGTGAAAGACAGAAAAGTGGATGCTATTCAAAACATTTATCCAGGATGACCTTCCTTTTCTCTTCCTATCAATGAAAGAACAAGGCCGAGCAGTTACTAAATCTCAGATGGGCATGTGATACTTTTGATTTTCTGTTGTTAGCATGTACTTTGGATATAGATATCTATAGGAAGACACACATTAGGCAGTCTCTCTCCTCAGTCTAAAAACCTGCTTTCTACATCTAATGAACAAAAACTAGTGGTAGGGTTCTTAGTAATATTCTAAAATCCCAGAATAACGCTTACTTGTTATATGCAGAATGAGATTAAGACCTCTGAATCAGTGTTCTGTATGGTACCTCCAATATGATAAAGTATAGACAGTTATCAGTTTGAAACATAGGTTTCAGATATTAAAGTGTATCTCAACTTATATTAATTAGAAATTAAGCTTTGGGTGTATGAAAGCTGTTTTCAGAAAGTTTGAAAGCAACTTTCATAAATTTGCTTGCTCAGAAAGTTTCCCCTGCTATATGGTACAGAATGACAAGGCCCAGATGGGTATTATCGTATCCATAAGAAATATCCCATTAAACTAACTGAAACCCATTTCATCCCTAGTATAGTGAATCAAATTGAAAGGACCAATGTGCATTGCTCAAATTAAAACAAATATGAAACCCATGGGCTCATCAGACTATTCAAAGCCCTAATGCTGACTGAAATAAAATAGAATTTAGTATTACTTTGGTTCTGCACCATCAGGGCCTGGCACTGCTCCTGAGCTCATAGATGGGACCTAGGTTGTGAATAAACAGTCTTCAGAAATATTGTATTAAAATATTGCTTAATATTATTATTATTCATCTTCAGGATTCAATTTAAATGTTACTTCCTTGGGAATACTTTCTCTGAAAGCCCAGTCTACTTTACCCCTACCCCATATAAATGCATTCATGGACCCATGAATGAAGGAAAAGGAGTAAACCAGGAGAATAAAGGTAGAGAGAGGTCTCATTCTCTTCTATTTCCAAAGTTCCTACTTTTGTGTCTGGTTCCCAGCACTTTCTCAATAGATGTATCTTTAATGAACCCATTGAATACATGCATTTTCTCTCACAACAGAGATTATTCCCGGGACAGCCCAGGTGGCTCGGTTGGTAAATGTTTTACTCTTGGTTTCAACTCTGGTCATGATCTCAGAGTCATCAGTTAGAGCCCCACATCGGGTTTTGCACTGAGCATGGAACTTGCTTAGGATTCTCTTTCTCCTTCTCCCTCTTACCCTCCCTGATCTCTAAAAAAATAAATAAATAATAAATAAATAAATAAATAAATAAATAAATAAATAAATAAATAAAATAAATGTTTATTAGAGCTTATGTGATTAACTTTTCACCAAAGCAATGGCACCTCGGTTCATATCTTCCTTTAAAAAATGAGTCTAAGGATATTATAAATAGATTTAAAGGCAGCTAATGTTGATGCTGTGGCTCAAATGTCTTTTGCCATTTCGATGACACTTTCACTGACCCTGGTTGTCTTTGCCACCAAACACAACCTCATTACCCAAGTTCTTTGATACATTTCCCTCCTCCTATTGGAGTCACTTTCTGTTCAGTTCCAGAGAATTGGGATTGTCCAAGTTTACACCACTTCACATAGCTCACGTGCCTCAGAGGGGACAATGTGGAGAGATAATGTGCACTTCACGGATGCCTTCCAAGATCAGGCTAAGCTGGACTCTGAGGGAGGGACTTGACTTGAAATTACTTCCTTCTTGGTCCCCTTCCCTTGACACTTCTTTATTCTGTTCCTCCCACATTCTTACTGTCCTCTTCTGGAAACACTTTCAATAATTAATCACTTGATACAAATCCTTGTCTCAGACCCATTTTGGGGGAACACAAGGTAGGGAGATATTATGCAAAAATCCTCCTAGAATGTAGAATAATTAGTTTATTTTAGAGCTGAATGTAGAATAATTAGTTTATTTTAGAGCTGTCCAGTGAATAATCTCTGTTGTGAGAGAAAATGCATGTATTCAATGGGTTCATTAAAGATACATCTATTGAGAAAGTGCTGGGAACCAGACACAAAAGTAGGAACTTTGGTAATAGAAGAGAATGAGACCTCTCTCTGCCCTTATTCTCCTGGTTTACTCCTTTTCCTTCATTCATGGGTCCATGAAAGCATTTATATGGGGTAGGGGTAAAGTAGACTGGGCTTTCAGAGAAAGTATTCCCAAAGAAGTAACTTTTAAATTGAACCCTGAAGATGAATAATAATAGGAAACCAGGTGAATAGAGTGAGAGAACTTCCCCCAAAGGAGAGACAGCCAATGGAAAAGTCTTGGAAGCAAGACAGATGCCCAACATGACCTGGGTATAGTGAGCACTGGTTGGGTGGCCTAGGGTAAGTCCAGGGAGGTGGGAAGATGCCAACTCATACATTGCCTCATAGTTATATTAAGGATTTCTGCTTTATCCTAAAAGTAACTGGAAGCCCTGAAGATTATTAGGAAGAAAAGAAACATGGTATTTGCATTTCAAATATTGCTGTGGGTGCTCAGGCTTATCTAGAGAAAAACAAGAGCAGGAGGACTCTTTAGGAGGTCTCGGTACAAGTCTAAGTGAGTAATGATGGTGGCTTTCGCTGATGTGCGGCAGAGGAAATAGAAGTAAATGGCTGGGTTCAAAAAACATTCGTAAAGTCATGTTAAGTGAAGAATTAGATGGGGCAAGGGAAGGGGGAAGTGTCAAAGACCATGAATCCGTTTCTGTCATGAACACTTGGGCATAAGCTCATGTCCTGAGATGTCGACCACAGGAAAGAAAGAAGATATGAAGGTCCTAACAGACATTCAGGGTATCAATGACATATTCTAATTATGTGCAGTATATAAAAAATATGATCAGTGAGAAACACCTTTCATCTGTGTGTATGTATATGAAATACAAACACAAAATAGGTGTTTTTTGTTTTTGATAAAATGTTTAACTTGATTATGACTTTCTTAAGTCTGTGACCATTCAAAACACAGAGATATTATATATGGTTAGTCATCTAGAAACACGTATGTATGCAGGCTATCTGGAAAATGTTGTACAAAGAAAAAGGGAGGAAAAGGAATTGGAGGAGGATGCAGATGAGGATGACATACAAAGAGAAAGAAGAGAAAAATGGGGCATCTGGGTGGCTCAGTCAGGCATCTGCCTTTGGCTCAACTCATGATCCTGGGGTCCAAGGATAGAGCCCCACATCCGGCTCCCTCTCAGCAGGTTGTCTGCTTCTCCTTTTCCCTCTGGCGCTCCCTCTGCCTGTGCTCTCTCTCTCTCTCCCTCAAATAAATAAATAAAATCTTTAAAAAGAAAGAAGGGAAAAATCAAGGGAGAGGAATTAATGGAAAGAGGAAAGAAAGCAAGGAATGGAGGGAGGGTGAAAGAGAGGAAGGAAGGAAGGAAAGAAATGTATTTATCTTTTTCTCATTTATTGCCATAGACTCAACCCCATACCAAGGTCACTTACCTGCTTTTTAATGAAGATGAATGTAATATACTGGATCCTGCATATATGATA